>NC_138026.1:77643412-77846215 GCF_964106645.2 Podarcis pityusensis | reverse complement strand
TTATCAGGCTAAAACTTTGAATTTTTCTGAATGTCTTTCTGTATTATTGTAATTATTCTGTAAAAAGCTCCTACTCACTCTGTTGAGGCTCACAGAAGACTTACTGCCGGCGCCATCTTTTTTTTCTATTGGGACTAGTAGCACCTTAGAGACCAACTAAGTTTGTTATTGGTATGAGCTTTCGTGTGCATGCACACTTCTTCAGATATCTGAAGATGTGTGCATGCACACGAAAGCTCATACCAATAACAAACTGAATTGGTCTCTAAGGTGCTACTGGAAGGAATTTTTTATTTTGTTTCGACTACAGCAGACCAACATCGCTACCTACCTGTAACTAGGTATTGGGACTGTGAAACTGTCAAGTTTTGCTGCACCAGCTCCAGGCTACCACAGAAGAGAAGCCCAGATTAGATCCATCGTCAGTAACTGAATGGCCTTAGGAGCCAGTTGATCCCTGGCCAACCCAGCTTCACACTCAGACCCTATCTGTTTCAACTGCTTATATTATCTGTTGCTCGTGGAGACACTACCAGTAATAGCTTTTGCCTATGCTTTTGGCATGTGCAGTAGGAATCTGCAGTGGAGACCCCTCTCTAGCAGAGGAAACCTCTGCCACTTCCTAAAAAGCCTAGAAGGGCAAATCAGAGGATAGGATTACTCTGTACCTGTCCCTCCTCTGCTCTACATAGAACAGCTTAAAAGATAATGGAGTATATATATATATATATATATATATATATATATATATATTCTATCGGGTGTTCATTTACCACTTATTTGAACATGAGGTGTATGTTTCTTTTGGTACTTGGGTTTGAACAAATCAACAAACAAACAAACAAAAAGCAGCAACTCAGTTCTTGTTCATTTAAATTATACTAAGTGTATAATTGACTTATGCTTGGGAGGCAGCTGCAAAGCCACCTGTTAAATTAGTTTATGAAGCTCATCTACACTCAATTTACTCTTTGGCAAGGACAGAGCTTACATTTGTTTTGCTATTTATTAGATTTGCAGTCATTAAATGGTTGTGGTAGATTCCAAGAGGGAAACACTAACGGGGTGTGATGATGATGATGAAAATTACATTGTATGGATGGAGATGTGGAAACGTGAAAAGAAGCACTTTCTTGTTTACACTAAAATTTAATGGAAATTTCAAAGTTGAAAGAGCTATACGATTAGATTAGGAGACATTCTGAAAACCATTTCAGTCAAACTGTGCTGAGGATGTAACTATTTATTACATCCATTAACCATCATTGTTCAGTGCCTATCAGGGACCATATTAAAAATTCACAGAAAGATTAATGTACAGTCTTGCCAAGTAATCATCTTTATTTACCAATTATAAAAAAACTAGATGTTTTTAAGGATTTTATGTACAATGGTCAAACTACAAATTATATCAAAAGGAACAAAATTTTGTGTACTTTTGAAAATTAAGCCTGTGTTTGTGTGTATCTTCCTGTCCCAAATTACTTGCACCATTTGAGTAATAGGCTAGTACTTTTCATTTTATTGGGCAGGAATATCCACAAATCCTCACAACTCCACATATCACTGAAATCACACACAAAAATAAAGCAGTCAGTGTGGGAACCAGTCTGATGCAATGGTTTGCCAGGGTGCTGTTTTCAAGGGGGGAAATTCTGACATACTTCCTTGTTCAGCTATAAAACTCAGTGGGTGGCTTTAGGAATGCCAATCTCTCTCAGTCTAACCTGCTTCGTGGGATTGCTGCTCAGAGTGGCAGGAGCACATGTACTGCAGGAGGAGAAGGATGAGGCAAGATCAATCACAAGCCAGTATCCAAGACAAGGAGTCCATCCAAAGAAATCTGGGCAGAGACACAAGGAGATGGCAGGCAGATAAAAGTCAGGAAGATTGGCTGAGAAGTAGGCAAATGCAGAGAGATGGAGAATAGGGAGTCAGATAAAACTTTGCTGAACCAAATTTAGATTCTTAGGGGTATAAATAATCAGAAACCTAAACATACTGTACTTTCACAACTAGACCCCTACTCTGGCAGACCTGAAGAGATGGAGTAGAACCAACTTCACTCACTCAGACAAACTAGCCATGATCAAAATGATAACCCTCCTGAAATTAACCTGCTTATTCCGAATCCTTCCAATTAGGATCCCCTCAACCCACCTCCGGAAGTGGCAGAAAAAGCTACACTCACTTATCTTCTCACACAAAAAGCTCCAAGTTCCTGTACCTTCCCTCTTCAGAAGGAGGATGGGGAATTCCCAATACAGAACTATACCTTGACAACCAAGCATGCTTCATAATCTCATACATCTTAGAAGACGTAATGAAACAATGGGTGCACATGGAGACAGATATGATCGGAAACACCATTTCTCAAAACCAAAGAAAAACCCCATGACACAAAACAGGTCCATGCAGACCATGCTTAAAGCATGGAAAGAAAAAGCAGGAACATTGTCCCTAGCCCTATCCCCACTAATATCCCTGGTCCATCACCCACAGTTCCATAATGCATCACACAGTTTCCAAATGAGGGATGGCAAGCCAAAGGGCTACACTGCCTAACAGACTTCTAACACCACTAAGCTAGCAATGATACACCCAGGAACTTCATCTAAGTGCTGGAAAGGTTGCACTGCCCAGGCACATACTTCCACATGTGGTGGGAATGCTCCAAAATCCAACCTTTCTGGATACCAGTCTCACAAGAAATCTGCAAACAGGTAATAGAAGCAACTCCAGAATTGGCCCTACATGTGTCTTCCAAAACAATAATGCACACTCACATGACAAAGAATTCATGTCACTTACTCTTGGTAGTTAGGAGTGTCATATCTAGACACTAGAGGGTCCTATCGAGAATGTCCTTTCACCACTCGTACAAAACTGTATAGGGCCGCTCTACAAGAAAAACTAACCAACAAACTGGAACTATCACATGGACAAACAAGGGAGGACACCTTCACCCCTGTGTGGCTTCTCTTTATCACATGCACAGGCCAATAAGGCAATGCCTGATTCCCACCCCCAACAACACACAAATCAATCAACACCCCTCTCACATACAATCAAAACTCACTGTAACCAACCATGCCCTGGGCCCTCTGATCTCTCGCTCCACCAGCAAAAATAAGATACCTACCCACGCAACACACACAGAAAAGCACCATACATTCTGTAAAGCATGGGTAGGCAAACTAAGGCCCGGGGGCCGGATCCAGCCCGCAGACAGTCCAGGAATCAGTGTGTTTTTTACATGAGTAGAATGTGTGCTTTTATTTAAAATGCATCTCTGGGTTATTTGTGGGGCCTGCCTGTTTTTACATGAGTAGAATGTGTGCTTTTATTTAAAATGCATCTATGGGTTATTTGTGGGGCCTGCCTGTTTTTACATGAGTAGAATGTGTGCTTTTATTTAAAATGCATCTATGGGTTATTTGTGGGGCATAAGAATTCGTTCATTTCCCCCCAAAAAATATAACCCAGCCCCCCATAGGGTCTGAGGGACAGTTGACCGACCACCTGCTGAAAAAGTTTGCTGACCCCTGCTGTAAAGAATGAAAGTTTACTGCCTCTCCCACCCCCTTCTCCTTTTCTATTTTATCCTCTTCTCTTTCCCCCTCAACCCATTACTTAAAACAAAAATGTCTTGAATTGACCTGTATGAAAGACTCTACAAATTGACAATAGAGACACTGAATGTACTCTGGATACTTATGGAAAATCTTTAATAAAAACATATTTAAAACAAAACAACCCTTGGTAGCATTTATAGCTATGCAGGAGTAGCGAGGAATGGTGAGCTATCAGGAGTAGAGCCATTTTCTTTCCTCTATGCAGTTTTGAGTGCTGCACCACAAGACGACGGGTGAAAGCCCTCAGGTCACTCTTAGCTCAACAAGACACATTACTGGCTTATATGGTGATTTCTTTAATGATTGATGGCAAGGAATAATGGTACTTTCAGGCATAAGGGTTGTGGCATTCATCCAGCTGAACGACGTTTCAGAGGGCATTTGCACCTACCCCCATTAGTTGCCCCACTGCTTGTATTCTTCTTCTTCACATGCTGCAATCAGGCTGTGGAAGCAAGCTGCTGAAACTACACAGCATATGAAGCAACTTTTCATTAACATCAAGACTGCTAGCCGAAAAGCAATCCGTGGCTACAGTTGTTCACTATAATTGACAAAATGGAACAGAAAACTGATGGAAATTCTCAAGGAAATAGGCATCAAGGCAATAGATTTAAGAGAACAAGCAAGCTCCAGATGCTTGTCACTTCACAGGGCTGTCTCAGCTGTTTGTGACAAGTAGCTGGCAGCTCTGCCAGGCTTCTAGAAAAGAGATCTGTTGTGGTCAAGGTAAATTACTATTGCTGTTTTTAACATTCACTATAAAAATCTTTTTTTGCTTTCTTACTGCATCCCTTCCTGGAATTTCACATACTATAGTGTACGTACATACATGTATCGAGGGTGGAGGCAGCGGAAATCTTCAAGGGAATTGAATATATGTCATTATTTTCTATAATGTATTCATTTTCTAGATTTTTCTCTGTGTTCCTATGGCAGTGTATTATATTTTTACAATAGTATCAGGAGTCCTTAACTGCCACCTCATCATAATTTGAATGAGAACCATTTTCTGGATATTTCTATGCATCCTGGCTTCACACGGATGCAAAAGGAAATAGGGTTCAGATTCCAATGCTGCTAAAAGTCCCACCCTCCTCCTGGATTAGGTTTTTGCTTATTCACCCTCAAACGCACACACCCTCAAACTGTGCCTAGAAATCTGATTAGGGTTTCTATTGCATCTTAGCAACTAGAAGATAGAAATGAGAGGCGTGTGCAATCCAAATATGGGTGACAATTTAGCTCAGACCTCCAGATGTCTTCAACCAGTCGTTTCATGTGGATTTTGAAGAGCAGAGGGAAGAGAAGGGAACCTGGTTGTCCCAAGAGGTGAGAGGCCTTGAGGTACAGCACGTTCCCCAAGACCACTTTCTGATCCCCAGCTTTCAGGTAGGGCTAAAGCCACTACAAAACATTTTCCCCACGTCCCAACCGAGAAATGGTCCAGAAGGACACTATAGCTGATGGTATTGAAAGATAGAGAGGTCCAGAAGAATCAACAGGATTGCTCCACCACCACCACCAACCCATTTATTCCCTGGTGCAAATCATTCAGCAACACAGATGATTGGATGTTCTATTCTTTTAATTGACATTATTTGAACTACTTTTTTAAGGGATGGCTCCTAATTTTTAACACTAATATGCATGTTAAGTTGGAAGTAAGACTCTCTGTGTCTATTGTATTCAGCAGACCTTATTCTTAAGTAAATGTGCACAGGACTGCATTCAGAGACTGCTGAATTATTGTGGTTTTGATATGTGAAGAGCTGGATTTTTAAAATACAGAAATCTCAATTTCATTTCTTTTCTGTCTGGGCTACGGGGGGAATATTGGTCTGTTGTCATGGGCCTTTTAATTATAATCCTTTCTGTCCTGAAAATGTTCATGAATAACAAGTCCTTTGATTAAAAGATTGGCCTCTTTAAAGGCTGAAGAAGGCTTTGGCTGCAGAAAATGGAATAATTTAAAATTTAAAAGAGGGACAGAAAGCAAAGGTGAAATTGGAGATAGCTTCATCTTTGGGTTTATTACTATCATACTTTTCCCCCTAACAAATGTTCATCAAAAGAAACCATTCTTTAATTTATAATGATACATATTTTTCTGTGGCCAACAGAATTCGAGTAGATAAATACTTTGGAAGAGCAGTTAAAGACCAGCAATGAATATAAGAGTATATACAATTCAGTCTTGGATAATTTCCCCAGATACTTAATATAGTTTTTTCGTTGCAATTCTCTTTTCTGAATATCTTCTTTCTCTCAGCTTCCTCCTATTCTCCTTTTAGCCTCTCACCCACACAATAACCTCAGGGCAAAATTGTACAACAAAACATCTACCCTCAACACATGATAACCTACGAAGATTCCATTACAGCTGTAAGTATGTCCAGCAACTGTCTGATGAGATCAACTGAGTGGACATATGTCACACTGACATCAAAGACCTGCTTTGCCACAAGGGAAAGGGTATTGCGTGTTGAATTCTCTTCAAATTGCCACAGCATGAGGGTGCTTTATGGGTAGTTTGACACTGTTGACTTTATTATGAGTTGTTTCAAAATAACTGGGGTTTTTTAGTTTTGTGTTCTATGGTCATTAGGTTGGTTTCCAGTTGAACACTGCTCAGCAATCTTTTACTGAAGGGCAGTATATATTACATTTCTTGATAAATAAAAGATAAATAAATTTTAGCCTGTGTGAATTTACCTTTAGTAATGATCCCAACAGCCATTCATCTGGCCTCTATAAGCTCATTTATAGACCTTATATACTGCTACTTTATCTCCTCCCTGTATATGAGACGCAGAATCTTTTCCGGACTCTTTTCTAAAAGGGCATTTGGCCTTCCAGCTATAGGAGATAGTAGCTGCAGATAACTGTTACCGGGGAATGGAACTGGAATTTTTGTATTGCCTTTACTGCTTGTGATTGTTTTAATTATATGGAGAATTTATTTATTTATTATTCCAGATGATTTCTGTTAATGATTTAAGCTAAGCATTTTAGGGGCCTTGCTACAAAGTAGTATGTAAACCCAAGAAATAACCATCAGTAATATAAACTGCTCAAAGCTGAAAGCCTCCTTGGAAATGCAACATGAGATGTTAAGTCCCCGCCCCCCAGTGCTATGCTTTCAGATTTGATATAGTAACATCATTTGCATAATATCTTGAAGAATATGGTTTATGTGAGCCCATGACTGATAACAAGATTGCATTTTGAGGCTATTGTTCCTGTGTCAAATTATAAAGCAGCTGCTCTTCGTTAATCATTCCTTCACTGGTATATTTTAGATTTATATTTTACATCTTTTCCTTTTTGTAGCAAATTTATTAATGGAAGAAACGTTATAGAGATAAAACATTAAAAAAAAACCACGGGCACACAACAGAACAGAAACAAAATTGTCAGTTTACATTCACAATACAATAAATATCAATACATCCATCTTAATCTACATATACAGATATAAGCCAACCATATGTTGGAATAGGTATCCCAACAGAGCAATGAGGAGAGAAGTTGGAGGCCATGGACAGGTTTGGAGAGAGTGAAGGAATTTCCATGGGCAGCCTGAGCTGGACCCCCTGAAACACTGGCCTTCAGCTAGTGGGTTGTGGCCTGATCCAAGATGAGTCAGATCAGGAGCACTACCACCATGTACCCATATGGTAAAGGATTAAGCAATCAGTACCCAAATGCATGTTTGGGTTAAAAATAAGTCCTGGGTCTGAAAAGGTTGAAGATATCTACTCTAAAAGCCTCTTTCCTGGGCTTCCAAGTACTACTGGCCAAGGTCAGATACAGGCTTCTCTCTGGTGGTGGAAAAGAGAGTACTGGGGTCTGATCCAGGGCTCAGCTTGTAAAAGTGAGGAAAGAAGATGTAGGACCTCTCCCTATTGGAAGGCAAGCCTGATAAAGGATGATACAACTCTTACTAGCAACTTCTATTTCTTTGGCAATCACTCATAGCTGAGTAAGATTGTCTTCCATAAACACAGTTTTAACAATGAGTCCGTAGGTGACTGTGGAGGCCACAGTCCTTCCACATTGGTTTCCGGGTGGGAGTTGATCACGGTGTGAATTTGCCAAGCGTGCTCTTAGCACGTTTCTCCCTTGCGTCCTGAGTTTGAGTGTCTTTGAAGCCCATGACACCTTTGGTAAAGGCTGTTCTCCAACTGGAGTGCTCATAGGCCAGTGCTTCCCAGTTGTCGGTGTTTATACTACATTTTTTAAAAATTTGCCTTGAGACAGTCTTTAAATCTCTTTTGTTGACCACCAGCATTCCATTTTTAAGTTCAGAACTCGCTGGATCATCACCCTGTGGTGGTGACTCGGCTTGCACATTCCTATGATCTTGTGAGCGAAGCCGTTGGGAATCTCGTACTCCCAGCAGGGTCACCCAAGGCAGTAAGGTCAAAGGGAAGGAGCTAGACAAAGAGTGATCCAAAAAGTCCTCAACGACAGAACAGGCAAATGATAACAAGTGGTATGTTACAACAACTGTAAAGGCGTATGAAGGCTGCCGCAGATAAGAATCTACTGGTCGTCATGGTCTACTCATGCCACCGGAACAGAGCCTTACTGCAAAGACTGTGCATTGGTCAACGTGCACTGATCTATGCACATAAAACAAATTCATACACAGGCGTCTTCCATACTAGCAACTGCCTATGTGTCACAAAACCTGGAAGCAAAGCGGAGAGGTTGTGGAAACCTCTAAGAGGTTTGGAGTTGCCCCAAGCACAGAGGACATCACAAATCCTTTATTTAATCTCAATGAGAAACCGCCCTTCCTTCCTGATACCTGCATTTTAGTTTAGTATCTTGATAGAGGTGGGGTTGGCTTCCATGACCCCCACCTACTGGAAATCCATACTGCCATTCACTGGAATCTGGCTCCCCTCCATACTAAGCGGGAAGGCGGAAGGTATGCAGTTTTGGAAGAAGAGCTTGACATGAAGCAGGCAAAACTGCTACCATAGTTGCTACCAGAACTGCTGACACCTCCGCCACATTCCAGCAGCCAGTCAGGACCTGGGGAATCATGAGGAAGTCATGGACTAGCTGAATGCAGAGGACTGGTGGGAGGCACCAGCTGGGGAAACCCCAGGGACGAGGAGAAGGCTCAAGGCCAGAGGACTGGTGATGGGATGACAATGAGTGGTCAGAGGGAGAAGAGGGAGCAGACTGGGAGGAGAAGGTGTCAGAAGCTGAAGAGGGAACAGGGTTTCGTGAGCAAGAAGAGGCTATGGCCACATACATTGTGGTTTCTGCCCTCCTCCAGTTGTTCGTGGAGGAAGCTCCCAATGGAGGTCCATCCGCAATTCAAGTAAAAGCACATCATTAGTTTGGGTAGACCCTGTTTAAAAAGGTATATATCTTGTGTATAGCTAGATGTGTTTGAAAGCTCAAGGATTTCTTAATTCTTTACCATCTTGATGCGGCAACTTCTTGAATGTAAACAGGAAGTCTTTTTGTTAATTATGTTCATGGCAGTTTAGGCCAAGGCAATATAAAGATCTCTTGAGCATAACTTTGATATTGAACACTTTCATTCAAGGGCGCTTTTCAAAGAAGGGTAAAGAATTCACTTGGAGCTGGATAATCAATGTGTTTGATTAGACTGTTCTTTGTTTATGAGTCAAGTGCATTTGGGGAAAATCTTGAATAGCAAACAAAAAATCTATGCAGGACAATTATTTATGTGACCTACATTTTCTTAAATTCATTTCATTTTTATTTTTTTTACTGTTCTGTTAAAAAGGCTAGTGTACTGTAACAACAAATGGAGCTTTAGCAGCTAAATGAAAAGGTCTGTGCCTTGGGTTTAAAGGTCTTGGAAAAGTTGTGCTATTTTAAAAACTATTTTTAGGCTTTTTATGGGGGTGGGTTGTAAGTCGCCTTGAGGTGAATGGAAAAAGCAATTCATTGATTAACAAGTTAATTATCTGTGTGAATCTGGGCATCAGTCTCCCTGCAGTAGGAAACAATTCCCCGTAAAATTCTAAGTAGAAGTGACCAAAAAGGCAGTAATAGCTCACTACAGCTGTTCGATACTTGGAGCGTGAAGTAATGTCCCAGAACACTATAGCTGGCCATGCCACATGACACACAATGCACAACTGGTGTCAGTCTGAAAGTGTTCCTGCACACATTAAAATGTTTTCTTCCCCATGGAATGAACCCTACAAGCACCCTTTTTTATTCTTAAAGACTACCAAACCCCCTACCCCACCAGGCTATGCATTTAGCCTCTCTAGCAATATCCTGTGTTTCACATATAAACAATACTAAGCTGGTTACACATTCAATTCAGAGACTGACCACCACGTATAAGTGAGTGAGTGAATGAATGATTGAATCTTTATTTGCATCAGCCATCGGCCATAGCAATAAAACAACAATACAATATACAAAGAATAGAAATAAGAAGTCAGTGATCTAAAATACATTTTTGGTTTTGAATCAATAGTCAAATAGTGGATCTTATTCTAATTGCCCCAGCTAGAAACCTTGCAACTTTTGCTGTCACCTGCTCATTTTGATCTGCCAAGAGAAAGGACACTGTGGCAGTGGCTGGGCAATGATATATGGACAATAAAAGAGGGGTGATAACCTCATTCCTCAAGTCTTTATAAAGAGTGCAAGCCAGAAGGGCATGCACCTCTGATTTGGTACTGCCATCTCCACAGGGACATAAGTGTTTTTTGTGTAGAATCTGTTGGAATCTTACCTAAAGTACAGCCGAGGGCAGTACATTCAATCTTGCGAGAGTAAAAGCGCATCTATATTTTAGAATTGCCAATTTATGCAGATAGGGTGTAAGAGAGTTGAAAGGGGAAGGTGGAAAATAGTCATACTATAGGAAAATTTCCTTATTGTGGCCAATAATTTTACTATTTATACCCCACACATCTTACTGGATTGCGCCGGCTACTCTGGACTGCTTCCAACATATATAAAAACATAATAAAACATTAAACATTTTTGAAAAACACTTTCCTATACAGGATTGCCTTCAGACGGCTCGGTGGTCGGATAACTCCATACCCTCCAACATTTCTCCAATGAAAATTGTTGTTTAGTCGTTTAGTTGTGTCCAACTCTTCGTGACCCCATGGACCAGAGCACGCCAGGCACTCCTGTCTTCCACTGCCTCCCATAGTTTGGTCAAACTCATGCTGGTAGCTTCCAGAACACTGTCCAACCATCTCGTCCTCTGTCGTTCCCTTCTCCTTGTGCCCTCAATCTTTCCCAACATCAGGGTCTTTTCCAGGGAGCCTTCTCTTCTCATGAGGTGGCCAAAGTATTGGAGCCTCAGCTTCATGATCTGTCCTTCCAGTGAGCACTCAGGGCTGATTTCCTTAAGAATGGATAGGTTTGATCTTCTTGCAGTGCATGGGACTCTCAAGAGTCTCCTCCAGCACCATAATTCAAAAGCATCAATTCTTTGGCGATCAGCCTTCTTTATGGTCCAGCTCTCACTTCCATACATCACTACTGGGAAAACCATGGCTTTTACTATACGGACCTTTGTTGGCAAGGTGATGTCTCTGCTTTTTAAGATGCTGTCCAATTGCCACTTCATTGACCAAGGGCATCATGGAGAGTGCCCCCCAGATGGTAAAAGATGGGGGTAAAACATAGCAGAAGGTGTGTAACCACACCTTTGCCAACTATTTGCAAGACTACAAGAAAGTACAAAAACTGCTGAAAAGCCAGTGAGCCCAGTCACATGCTTACAGGGAGAGAGCAAGAGCCAATTCAGAAGTGTGGAAATGCTAATATGGCTTTGCATCATAACTGAGAGCAACTCCCAGTGTTCCATGAACGCCTTTAATGAATGTGTTGTCCTTCCTTGGTGACATAACCTCTGCACTAATCTTTTGGCATAACTAAGGATATTTCTTCAAGACTGATTGTTTTCACACAAAATACAATTCCTTTTGTGTGAGCCTTTTCTTCACCTTCTGCAGATTCCTTCATTACTGAACTCATTGTAAAACTGTTTCTCAGGAGGTTTTTTTTTTTATTTTAAAAAAACTGTTCAGGGGTTTTGTTTTTTTCTACACACTTCTGGATGTAGATAGCTCATTAGCTTCCATATTCAGAGATTTATGACTTGAAAGAAGCTCTCATTCTAGAGGGAATATCAGTCTTAACTTCTTAATTATCTGTCATCTCTGTCAGTGTATTCCCCCACAATGTCTAAGCCAATCCCTCTGGCTTTCGCTTCCTGATCTCTTTAACAAGCTAATTTGAAACTTTCCTGAGGAGGAGTTGACATCCTTGCCCTTTCCCAATAGGTTTGGGGACAGTCAGAAGGTATTATTACGAGGATGAAACCAAATGCTCAGTAAGTTAACATACGAAACATGAAAAGGGGGCTTTCAGGGCATCAAAATATTTCCCAAAGGACACCCCTCACTTCAAAGGGGGGCAACACCTCTCACCTCTTTTGTGCCAGTTCACAGCTGTTTGCTGGCCTAAGAGGTTGGTGTTCAGTCCAATCTTTTGGTTTTTAAAGATTAGCTTTTATTTCATTATGACACTAAGGAACAATGGAGACTATTGGGATGCAGGAAGATCAGTGTGGCAATGAGGAAGATGGCCAGGAATGGTGGTCAGCTGGCCTGCAGATCTGCTACTGCTGCTGCCACCACCGCATCTCAAGTGCACATGTAAGTTAGCAACATGCAAGGTAAGGGAGTGCACCTCGGGTGCAGCAACTGAGCCTGAAGTTACTGAGCTGTGCTTCGCCCCCTTCCCTGGCCTGCTCCCTGTACAGTGGTACATCGGGTTACAGACTCTTCAGGTTACAGATGCTTCAGGTTACAGACTCCGCTAACCCAGAAATAGTACCTCGGGTTAAGAACTTTGCTTCAGGATGAGAACAGAAATCGTGTGGCAGCAGCGCGAGGCCCCATTAGCTAAAGTGGTACCTCAGGTTAAGAACAGTTTCAGGTTAAGAATGGACCTCCAGAACAAATTAAGTTCTTAACCTGAGGTACCACTGTACTGATTAACTACAGTGACAGAAGTGAATGGTCAGGAAAACCAGGCTTCTCATTGCCACATGTGGGCTGGCTTTCATCCTGCCTGGATTATGGGGAGGAGGACTATGGGGAGGAGGGTTTCAGGAGGTTTAAAGGGGTGGGGTGGTCTAAGGGAAGGGGTGGGCAAACAACGTGAGCAGACACACTTTAGTGTTTAAGCTAAGAGACCTTAATGTGAAACCTCCTAGAAGACACACAGAAACAAATATGAAGCCAATACTGTGCTTTCTTAACTAAGCTGTGCTTAGATTTCTGCAAGCATAAAGTACTTATAGCAAAAAAAGGAACTCCTCTGACTTGGTCAAAGATCTCCCCTTAAATCCTCACAGCAACCTTGTGAGGTAGGTAGGCTGAGACACAGTATCTAAGGTCACCTTGTGAGTGTCATGGTTTCGGTCAGGATTTGAACCCCCGTCTTCCCAGATCCATTCTGACTAAACCCTACCGTACATTGGCGGTCAATGTTCATTTGTAGTTCCACTCATTAAGCAATCCTTATAAGACTGTAAGTGGTATGTGAGCATTAGATGGGCAGGATAGAAATGGTTATATAAATAAATAAAAATATCTAATGGGGTGACAAACGCATACCTAATAGAATGTGTTAAGTTGTGGGTGAACATATCAGACGACACAGCGATTCTTCAAACAGCTCTTCTTTATTCAGATGCCAGAACAGAACTAGGCTGAGGAGCTCAGTCAGCCTGCTTATATAGAGCTCCAGAACAATTGTAACTGTTGCAACTTTCTAAAACTATCCAATCACAGAACGTCACTTTTCGATCCTTCATTTGCATACAAACTATCCAATCACAGAACGTCACTTTCGATCCTTCATTTGCATAACTATCTACAGTATCCCCCTGCTGGCCCAGGGTGAGAACATCAGTACATAACAGAATGCCTATAATCAGTTTATTATAATGACTATGAAAATATGGATTTTATTTATTTATTTCAGAACTATATGATTCTGACTCTTGTCTTCTTTGGCGTGAACTACATTCACACAATGTTCAAGAAGTTCAAACATACACAAGCAAAGATACAGCTTCCCTATAGCTTCTGGCTGACAACTTATATTTTGAACACAGCTTGAGTTGAGAAACATTTGGGACCATGTCTGTCTTGCAGTTTAAAATTTGGTTGAATGAGTTGTAGCTCTAGGCTTGGCAAAGCAACAGAGTTAAAGTCACCCTGAAAACAGCAGCATGTTTTTATATGTTCCCAGATATCAGATGTTCACAAACACTACATTATTATTGCCCAGGGATGAAATTTTCCCCATGTAAAACAACTTCTTATTAAAGAGAGAAGGAAGGGGCTATGTCTCAGAAGCTGAACCTAGTGGTTGGCTTAAGGATGAAAACAAGTTTTATGTCTAACTTTTGAATATATATAAAAAAAAAGTTTCAACTTTTTGGTCTCTCATGAGAAACAGTAATGTTGCTATAAAATGCTTAACCACCGAATTAGATGCAAATGCAGTACAACAGCATAAAGGAGGCAGAACAGGAAGTCTGCACCCAAGCAGAAACCTGACATAGACTACTCCACTGAACTCCACCACATAGAATGTCACTGAACACTGCTGACTAAAACTCATCCAGCAAAATCTTAACACCTGCTCCCCAGAGAGCTGATTGACTGCAATGCCTTAAGCAGACCTCCACTCTTCCATGTTTTTCTTGGCTGCCTGCTGAGAAGTTCCAGGACCTTACCTACACTCAGAGCCTTGGCCTGCTCAACATGTTTCTTCTCCATGACCCAAGCAACAGACCAGGGCAAGTGACCTTCTGCCTCCTACTTTTATCTGGCTGTCCCTGGATCAGGCCCCCCAACTGTATTCAGAGATCTTTCTTGATATATACTGCTGTTCTACATTATAGAAGATATTATACTGTAGTATAGATGTAAAGGTAAAGGGACCCCTGACCGTTAGGTCCAGTTGGGGACGACTCTGGGGTTGCACCGTTCATCTCGCTTTATTGGCCGAGGGAGCTTCCAGGTCATGTGGCCAGCATGACTAAGCCACTTCTGGCGAACCAGAGCAGCGCACGGAAACGCTGTTTACCTTCCCGCCAGGGCGGTACCTATTTATCTACTTGCACTTTGACATGCTTTCGAACTGCTATGTTGGCAGGAGCAGGGACCAAACAACGGGAGTTCACCCCATCACAGGGATTCGAACAGCTGACCTTCTGATCGGCTAGCCCTAGGCTCTGTGGTTTAACCCACAGCGCCACCCGCGTCCTGTGTAGTATAGATGTAGCATGCTTCTATTATACAAAGTGTGTATATTTGCTGCTAAAACTCTTCTACAGGTTGGTGCCTTGGCAGTTGGCATTATTAACTACAGTGGCTTTCAACCTGCTCACCCCACCAGCTCTCAAACAAATAGTTTCTTCAGACCACAGCTGTGCCCGTTAATCTGACACATTGCAGGGCTATCGAGATATCAGCTTTCTCTGCTCCTTTCATCTTTAGAAGCTGTTCTATCAGAGGCACAAAATCTCTTCTTATCTTTTATCAGCCCTTGACTTTTATCTTAAACAATTCTGTTTTCAAGTGTTCTCTCTAGTGAAAATAGCATGAGCACTTATAATGCTCCAGCAGAATAGAATATGAGGGCTTACCATTTTTCTAATTCAAGTGACATGCCTCTTAAGACTTTAAGGAGACTGTTGTTGTGGAATCTTGAAGCAAAAAGTGGCTCTGCTTCCTAGACAGGCACTGAATCTTATGACCCAGAAGTACCTGAAAATAGCTTACAGCCTGCATTACTGAGGGTTGTATCACTCAGATACACGTGCAAGGCAGAATAATAAAAAATATAAAATGCTGTCTTGAATGCAAACATTTCAAGGACCTGGATAAAGACCTCAAGGGTCTCCATAGCATGACATAACTAAAAACCGAAAGCCCCAGTATGGTGATATTTTTATTAGGATCAGGAAATGCAGAGTTTTCTAGAGCTCCTTCAAAGCGGGAAAGGAAGGAAGGAGCTGGGCACAATGGCAAAGCCCACAGTCCTACATTTTATTACAGCCTTACAAAGGTGTATGGCCCTTTACAGACTTGCAGACTTCAGGCCTTTGACATTTGTCATGGCTTCTTATGAATGCAGTAACTGTTTTGCAGATTTAATTCAATTGGACTGTGCTGAGTGTATTGATTGGAGCATACTGTGGGCATACTAAGAAATTTTAGGTTGCACCAATGGCTACTGGGGGGGAAAGAAGAAGTATAATGGTCATTCCCTATTTTTTAAAACTATAGAACCTGACTGTTACTCAGCACTATGCAAAACACATTGTCAGGGAACTGACATCGGAGCCTGAGGTGGAGGGAAGGCTCTCAAATGATGCTGGAGAAGGGCCAAGCAGGGAGAGAGGCAGTTCAGCAGAGGGGGAAGCAAATCAATGTTACACCAGGGATAAAGGGGGGCAGATGGGGGAATCGGTGAGAGGGCTCCAGGACTCTTCACTGGACACCAGCGGGGAGAGCACGGGTCCTCCGCTACCCACGCCCTCCCTGCGCAGAAGACTTCCACGCAGGGAGAGTAGGAGGAGACTGGGCGTCAAACAACTTTTATGTTGGAAGAGGTTTAAGAAACGCCCACTGACGGATTCTGCTAGCGACTGAGGCAGCCACTAATTGAAGGGCTGTCCAGACAGAAAGGCAACATAGCCAGGAGAGGCGGCAACTTACGCACGAGCAACCCCATACTCATTATACACATGGATCCTGTGTGAGATCAAGGACAAAAGGAAAGAGAAACATGATTATCATATTAGCAAAGCTGGAGAATTACATAAAAAATGTGTTGCTAAAATAGTGTTGCGCCAAAATTATTTCATCTATACATAGTGGCATAATACATATAGCAAATGTAAAGTTTAGGGAGCATAAATTTGTCACTTATTAGGTATCATTGTTTATTGCTGTGGCATATGCAAAATGTTAGATTAGAGAAGTGAAAAATGTAGCTAAGGTTGTGCTTTTTCTTGGAAGTTTGAGAATTACTTTTAAGCCCTGAACAATCTGAAGAATCAACAGAAGCCAATTCACCTAGTGTTACCCAGTGGTTGCCTGGCATGTTTGTACTTTGAAGTTTTTACCTCTTTGTGTTTCCCGATTCCCACAATAAATCAGTATATCAATTTTATGAAATAAATAATTCAAACTATTACTGCAACTGTAAAACTAATTAGATTTCTTTTAAAAGAACAAGCTTAATATGTTCCTTTAAATGCTCATGCCTGAGCAAAGATTGTCCTGTTCAACACTGCAAGTAAGATGGAATTGCATATTCCACCACTACAAAATTCAGAAGCTGCTCAGTACATCATGTGGTCTCAAAAGCGCTCAAACCATTCTCTCTGTACAGTGGTACCTTGGGTTACAGATGCTTCAGGTTACAGATGCTTCAGGTTACAGACTCCGCTAACCCAGAAATAGTGCCTCAGGTTAAGAACTTTGCTTCAGGATGAGAACAGAAATCGCTCAGTGACAGCGCAGCGGCAGCAGGAGGCCCCATTAGCTAAAGTGGTACCTCAGGTTAAGAACAGTTTCAGGTTAAGAATGGACCTCCAGAACGAATTAAGTTCTTAAGCCAAGGTACCACTGTACTTTAAAAGGGGCTTGCTGAAGCAAATTCTTCTGCCCATTACTAGCAATAAAACAGAACAATTAAACCCACCAGTAATTTATCACTACAATTCTTTTCTAGTTATACTTTCATGAACAAGCAGTTATCTAGAGACTTGTATTACAGCCAAGCTGAAAGGTCTATTCTGTAATCACATATTCATTCAAAAACATCACATTTGGGTCCAAAGGTAGTTCAGATCCAGATATATATGAGAATGCATTCTAGTCACTGCATGTTTAATTATTTTGTGCATAGACATTTTGAACTACATGTAATAACCTTGGTTCCTCAAAGCCCAAATAAAAACATAGATGCTGGGATTTAAAACTGGGACCGCAACATTATTGAAGTCAATCCAATTCATACTGCAAGCATTCCTATCAACTATCCTGTTACTCAGCAATGACACCATGCTACCTTGTGCCCAGGGATCAATCCAAAGCCATAACTGACATTACCAGACAGTTCCTAATTTTAGAATTCAAGACATTTCAATATGTTCACCTAAATTAAAGAAGAAATCCATATGTAAGTAGTCTTAGGGACTAGAGAATTTTGAAAAGAAATAAGGTACAACAACACGATGAAGAGAGAGAGAGAGGAATCAGAGCACAACACTGATTTTCTTCAAGATGATGGGCTCCTGTTTTTTGAAGTTTCATCCCTTCTTCCTGCGCCTGGGCCTTGAGCAGATGGCTAAACAGGCACAACTAACTACTGATTGGTTTCAGGAATTGCCAACATGACATGCTGGAGAAAAGCTAATACATTTCCTTTTCTTGAGTTCTATGTCTAAGTTCACCCCTAAAAGCTGAGCCGTTTTATTTGATCTTTTCTCCAGACAAGATGTCTGCAGTTTCTCTTTCTCATCTCCACTCATCCTGTAAATAGTTTCTGAATGAATAAAGTCTTTGAACTCCAGAAACTGTTAGTCATTATTCCAATATGATTCACCCATCCTGCAATTTCTGCTAACATAGCATCCATGGGCACACTTGTGCACACAGAAGTTAATTGGTATTCTTTTAAAAACCCTTCCTTTGTAACATGAAAGGTTAATATATTTAAGATACAGTGAGCGAGGATAGAAATGAGTTACATTCAAATGATGGCATCATTTTCTATCCTCTGCCTCCTTAAAAAACCACACAGAATGTTTCTAATGTTGGATGAGCTGGTATCAGAAACTAGTTGTTCGTTTTCTGCCTTTTGATTGGGAAATGCGAGACATTACACTGCTGTTGAAATCCTTGTGTAGTATCTGTTTCTCAAACTTCACAGAAAAGCATGAAGAATTTGTCTGAACTTACATAACCCTTGGCTGAGAAAATGCCCATTAGTTTGTCCCACATTTTCCCAACTATGATTTACTGATTCAGACAGCTTATTTTTACAGCAGATTTCATTATGCCATTTGCCTTTTTCTGGACCAAGATAATTGTACCTGCAAAGCTTTTCTGTCATTCACAGAACATGATTCCAACACACTTAATCATTTTTCTCTCTATGAAGACAATCTCAACAAGAACAGCTTCAGTACACAATAGTGGCAAAATTGAATTGTATTTTAAAATGTTTGTTCCTCATAGCAGGCATGAATCCAAATTTCTTTGCCAGATACATTTTTAACTACCACAGGACTTGAAAGTTGTTAAACTGGATGGCTAGGAAACAATTTGAAAAGTGTATTTTTCATGTGGTGGGTGCAAAAATCTGCTGCACACACCACAATCTTTGGTGAGAGACTCTAGGGTTCCAGTGCATATTCAGGGTTCAGTTTCCTTGGAATGAAGGTCAATGCAGACTGTGGTGTCTTTAGGATACTATATATGGTTTTATTTACTCATATATGCAACCTGAATATAGGGTGAAGGGCTCATAGCATTAACATTAACCTTCTCATTAGGTTCCTAGTGTGTTCCCCAAGACACAGCCCTGGGTCCAGCACACAGCAAGACAAGCCTCTGTGGCTTCAGCCTCCAGCATCAGCCAGACTCTCTCTCTCTCTCTCTCTCTCTCTCTCTCTCTCTCTCACACACACACACACACACACACACACAGCCCCCACCTCACTTGGCCTATTGCTCTCCATCCTTGGATGTCATGAATCCAGCCCAGTGGGTGGGGAAAGGCAGGCTTAATTACAGGGGCTCCTGCAACTTTCTTGCAGCCTATCTTTCACTAGAGCTAGTACTCTCCATCCCAATTTACCTAAGGACGGAAATTTCAGCCATGCTCTCAAAGTCCCAATATTATTCAACAGAATGCTCATGCAACACAAGCATCAGGCTGTGAAAGGCAAAACGGAATTTGGAATGTCGGTATTTATGATACTGGAGATTGGGGCACAGCTTGCCTATGAAGCAGGTGAAGATTTGGGCACAACATTTGGCTCAGATCTTTCTCTTGTCCATGCTGATTTCTCCAGAGTACACTTCATTTACTTACTTTTTTATTTATTTACCATACACTGCAGGTACCAAGCCCCAACCTCACCAAGGGTGAGGCAGGACCAGTTTTTCCCTCCTGACCACTTAGATGAGACATCAGCTTGCTTCCCCTAACCCACCCACAACTCTTCTAAGACCAGGATGGAGTACATGAAGGGCCAAACCAGCAAGTAAAGAGCTTTCTCTTGAACACTTGACATTCTGGCTTCTTGGGTCACTGCAGCCTGCTCCATCCTTGTCTTGAGTCAGTAACATCAGTGGATCAGGGTTCCCACAAGGCTCTGCCACTCTGTTTTTCTGTGCTTTTTTTGTACATAATAGCTGTATATTTTAATAGCTGCAGAACGTGAGCCTGTCCAAAATGTTGCCTGTGCAGCTTTGAAGAGCTCTTGACTGTTATCTTGTTAAGCACAGCAGCAGAGGTGTTTGGGTTAAAAAAAAACACAGCTAAAAGCTTCATTCAAGTTTTACTTTAAAATCCTATATTTTGCTCTGCTTTAACAAAACCCAAACAAACCCAAAACATTCTAGACAGTGTCATGTTTTAAGGCCTATCAATACCAAAGACCTGTGAGCTAATGTCTGGATAAGCAGGAAATCCTAGTTAGAAGATTTCATTTGTAGCGCCATACAAGAGCCCAGAATTAAATCAGATGATTATGTTCAGATATTTGGGGTTATTGTCTCAATTATGTTTTATAATGGGACTCCATGATAGTCTGGTTTTTCTTCTTCTTTAGAATGTCTGGAAGGCAAAGTTATATATTCAGATAGAAATGAATGAATGACACTCCCAACATAATTTTCTTTTTCTAAAATCAGCCACAGAGAGGGGGAAGTTTGGATCAGGGCTGTAGCAGAGGTAAAACCATAAAGGTGCCATATTGTGACTGTTTTTCCTTGCATGGACAGCAGCAGCTCAGGGTTGTGGTTGGGGGCACAGCACAGTGGGGTAGTTGGGAGAAATGGGTTCCTCTCCCCCTGCAGTCCTGATCCTAATAGGGGATGAGTGAGATATGTCTGTTTTTGGAAGAAGAAAATTACACTGAAAGATCCAATCAGAAATCTCCCACATGACATCTTGTTTGGTCCTGAGATTAAGAAACAAACGAGATTTACAGGAAATGCAAATGTGCTTGTGTATACAGGGGAAAAAACCCTATTGCTTTAAAGTGTGAACTGCTTAGCTAACATTTGAAACCTATAATAAGAGGGATGTGCAATCCCAGATTGGGAACAATGGTATCTCTTTTTGTTACATGGATTTCATTTCATCATGATCACCAGAGATTTAGTAGCTCTTTTGATTTACCATTAATAAAAGATGTAAACATAGCCTTGCTCAGGCATTATTCTATGTGGCTTGACAAATTCAGGGTAGGGTGGGGTGGGGACAACACAGGGATGCATTCACCAGCCCCGTCCTAAATCTGTGTATGTGTCATTCCTGCTCGTTCTATCCCCAACCTTCCAACTTGGAGCAGGAAACACTAAAGGGGGTTTCTAAGCATGCTTGAATTTGCTTAGAAGCCTTCTTGCAGCTGGAATCCCTGATAACAAAAGAACCCTTAAGAAGTCTTCCTTTGTGGTATGGCATATTCTAATGCAGAAAATAGTGCTCTGTTAAGTGCCATATGGAATCCTCATTTTAATTCCATTTCCACCTGAGAAAGGATCAGCAACTTTGCAGCAGCATTAAAAGGCAGCAGTGTGGAAGCAGCCTTAGCTTTTGAGATTTTAATTGTGAAGCTCAAACTTTTCTCTGGTGCTACTGTGTACATAAAGGAATGGCACCCTTTCCCCAAAATTGACTCTGTTGCACCACCTACTGCCTCATTACTTCCTCTTTCAGAAACAAGGTACCTTATGTGACTCTTATTTTTCTAAACTCTTTGGAAATTGAAGTCCCCAGTCTCTTCCTATGTGATGTGAAGAATCTGATGGGCAAGCATAGCTACCCGAAAATATACATAGGATAGGACTACTTGACTGTGTTTGGTAAGGATAGCTTAGAGGTACCTGAGAAGATCCTTCTGCAAGTACAACACACTCAACAAATTCAGCAGTCAGACCCATGCATCCTTTGAATGACCTCTAGTGCAAAACTGTGGCTGCAGTGTTGATACAGCAATAAACACTCACCTACAGCCATGCAGCGGGTTTCAGCAGCAGATGCTGGAGAGAAACAAGGGAAGAGAGCATGAACCTGAGACTCTAGGACTAACCACCAAGCTCCAGAAATGGATTAATGAAGCTTTATGGAATTTTTACAGACAACCCAGAACATGGTTTTCTTACTTGGCCCTATTTTATTTATTTCTTTAAAGTCATTTCTAAACTGCTTACCAGTTTAAAATATCTCAAAATACAACATGCAAACAATAACAATGTCATAAAAAACAGTAAAACAGTATTATAAAAGCAGTAAATCAATAATCACATGGTGCGATCTTAGAGGGGAAAGTGGGCACTGTTCAACTGCAGCAGCTGAAACATGTTTTGGGTTGTGATGTTTTTCTTTTCATTATTGCTTTGCTTTAAAAGTCTTGTTAAAAAGTCTTGTTAAAATCATGTTGCCAGTAATATTCCCTTTATGCTTTGCAAGGTTGTTTTACTGACATTAATCCTTGCTAAATCTCTCCAGGCAACTATAGTGCCTCTGTTAAAAACTCATTTATCATTATAAACTCATTTATCATCGGTAGCTAATTTGCATCTTTTTGCATTGTGCATCTTTGCTGTCCAATTAGTTAGCTGTTCTTATTACTCACAGCTTATTTGTAGTGTGGTTTGTGCAACTGCCAGATGGATTACTGGGGGCTACTTCACATATTACAAGTCTCCTTTATGTGAGGCACTGCTGTGTACTAAATTACAGCTTTGAAACTATGTAAAGCTCCACAAATGCATTCTCACCTGGAAAATGTTAATATATGAAACAGTCCTTACAAGCTGAACGTGGTTATACATAAGAAATAAATTTGCCCAAACAAACCCTATAATGTATGCCACATAGCACCATAATTTATGTTAGTCAATTTTCTTAACTAAATATATGAAAGATCCATAACTAGTGTTATTTACTCCCAAGTGATTATCATACAATAACATGTCCTTGCTATAACTGACTTCCTATCTGAACAACCTTTTTTTTTTTTGTATTATTCCGCATAAACCAATTCTGTAAACCCAAAGAGCAAAGTGCTAAATTGTACCCATGCCTACTATCTAATGCACTACCACCAACACTTTTCTTCAAGACAAGACAAAACATAGCAGACAATAAAAGTTAGTTGTTGACATATTATGCCGCTGGAAGTAAGACATTCACCTCCCTCCTGGGTAAGAATAGTCTCCCTGCCCCCCAAACAACATACACAGATACACACACTTCTGAAAAAGAGGCTGAAGAAGTTAAACTCAACACCAGCATGCAAACCATGAATATAAGATGTTGTTTCTGCTTGGAAGGATAATCTCATTTCTGAGCTCTACTAAGGTGCACGCAGTGAAATAGATGATTATGGACTTGAATAAGTAAGGAGCAAAGGCACATTAATGGCTTTTCATGTTGGAAGTAATTTACAAAGATGCCGACATATCTAGAGGCTATCACTGCTGTATCAATCTACAAAGAAGGCACATTAATCTCTCCCCAAACTTCCACATTCATTTTCTGTTTTGTCCATAATATGAAGATGCATTTTCAAAAGGGATGTTCATTAATTTGGGAATGTGTACTGCAGTATTTTGTGTTTCTCTCTTGGAAGATTTGGATTAATTGAAATCAGTGAAATGTAGAAAAGTAAGTTAGAGAGTGTAACGGCAATTAGGTTCACCAGATCCCAAGAAGAAGCAAGCTAGAAAAGATAGTTTGATGTAGTTGTGGATAAGAGAAGGATGCTGTCTGACTGACTTCTCCAATGTGTGGTGTCCTCCAATTAAAAAGTCCGTGTTGTGGGATAACACACTCACTGGCATTTTAATGGGGAGCACTGAGTGCATTTTTAGGGATCCTCACCTGAGCAACCCCATGCTAAAACTGAACAGAAAATGCACTAAATAGCGAAGTGTGGCAAGTTGTTATATCACACTACTATGAGCTTCATGCTGGAGTGCTGAATAATATTCTCTCTTACATTTAGCCACAGGCAAGATGTGGGATTTTGCCACAGCAACTGGGGAATAATGAGGAGTGAAACGAAATGTCTCACATTTACTGCTTGTTTCCAGCTCCAGCATCCCACCCCCAAACCAGAGGAGTGGGTGGATGATAGAAAGCCTCAGAAAAATCTCATGAGACTAGGCAAGTAGACAAAGCAATGGCAGATGAGATTCTGTGTTGATGTATGCTAAGTGATGCACACTGGGGGAGGGAGAAAACAACCCCCATCACACTTGCACAATGTTGTGTCCTGAATTAACTACTCCAGCTGAAGAAAGAAGCAGATGGCTTCCTTATCAACAATTGTTCAACACAGGCACAACGTTGAATTTTGGGGTGATGCAATCCTGATTTGGTGGATCACTCTCATTTTGTTACAGTTTTCAGCTGAATTTTCCTGGCACTCTCTCGTTTGGCAGAAGGATACAAAGAATGGTAATTGTGGAAGCAAACACAACTCCTTGGAATTTGGATTGTGATGTTCCTCTTGAGTTGGTACTTCAATGCTACTTAACATATACCTGGGATTACCTGGGAGAGGTAATCAAGTGGGGGGTTTTCAGTTGCTGCTGACACCTAGGTGTGCGCTTCAGTTAATAAATGCCAGAGAGCTGCTTTGTCTTTTCTGAGTCAATTTTTGGAAGTGGTGGTCAGATGGTCAGAATGAAATCTTAATTCAGACAAATCAGATGTGATACTTGTAGGGTCTTCCTCTGAATCTTTAGGGATAATGTTTACATATCAGTAATAATTTGTCCATTGGAACAGATGTAGGGTCTGAGAGCTTCCCTTGGCATGCCTTTGGATAACCAGGTAGTTACAGTAACTAGAACTTTCCGAGAGAAAAGTAGTATTAGGTCCCATCTGCACTATACATATAAAGCACTATTATACCACTTTTGCCCTGGAAAGGTCACTTCGGTGCTGCTAACACAGTGCTTTGACTTCACCCCTGGAGGTGCACTCCATTGTCTCTTGAGACGGGTGGATGTCAACAGCAATACCAATTTAACAGTCATGGTTTCCTTCAAAGAATCCTGGGAACTATAGTTTGTTAAGGGTGCTGAGAGTTGTCAGACCCCTATTCCCCTCCTGGAGCTACAATTCCCAGAGTGGTTTAACAATCAATTTCTCTTTCTATGGAGCTCTGGGAATCACAGTTCTGTGAGAGGAAAGGGGTCTCCTAACAGCTCTCAGCACACTTGAACTATAGTTCCCAGGATTCTTAGGGATGATGACTGTTTGAAGTGACTGTTTGAAGTGGTATGATACTGCTTTAAATGTATAGTGCAGATGAGGTAAAGTCTCTTGCAGCAAAAACAAAGTAACTTGTGGACTCTAACTCACTTTTTCAGATGCAACTGATAAAGTAAGCTGTAGTCCATATTCCATAATCAATGTATTAGTTTTCAAAATGCCAGAAAACTCTGTTGTTTTAGGAGAACTTTGTAATTTCCATTGACTCTGTTAATTGGACAAACTTTTTCCTTTGACTGGGGAAGTCTTGTTAAGTTGTATTCGTAACCTTCAGGCATGGTTGCTGTAATGCACTATATATGACGCTGCCCCTGGAAACATCTTGAAAGCTTTAGCTAGTGCAAAATGCAGTTACGTGGCTCCTAATAGATATTGGAAGATACAAATATATACAGCTCCTACTGCATATTTCACTAGCTACCATTCATTCATTCATTCAAGGTGCTGGCAATAACCTTTGAAGCCCTTCATGGATTTGGCCTTTCATATCTCCAAGACAATCTCTCTTTGTATTATCTACCCAGGCCAACTTCAGTCCTCTAATCAGTCCCTGCTTCGTGGACGTGTCCTGCATGAAATGAGAAATGTTGCAGTTAGAAGCAAAACCATCAGCTGCTCCAAGGCTGTGGGATTTCAACCTGGGAGCATCTCTTGCAGGTTTTTGGGAGAGATTATAAGGCAGACCTACTTGACTTGACTGTTCTTGACTGTTCATTTCCTTCTTTGTACTGCATTTCCACTTGTTAAATATTTACTATACATTTTTGAGCTTCAAAAGAACAAATGGTACCAATGTCTTGCCTCGGTGATGAACTGGATGAGAGCCAGCAAACTGAAACTCAATCCAGATAAGACTGAGGCACTGTTAGTGGGTGGTTCCCTAGACCAAATGGGTGGGAGAACGCCTGCTCTTGATGGGGTTACACTTCCTCTGAAGGAGCAGGTTCGTAGCTTGGTTTTGACCTATAAAGCCTTAAATGGCTTAGGACCGCAATACCTCAAGGACCACCTCTTTCCATAAGACCACCTCTTTCCATACCTCTGGGTATGAGGCGATATATAATTCAGTAGTAGTAGTAGTAGTAGTAGTAGTAGTAGTAGTAGTACATTCTCAACTTGAGTGCAGTGAATATCTTGTACAACAAATTATGTCAAACTAGGCATATTATAGATCTGTATTGTTTGATTGTTGAAATTACTGTTGTCTCCCCCCCCCAAAAAAATAACCGTAAAAAAACACCCTGGGTACTACTAGTGAATCTCAGCCTGCAGGCCAAATGCAGCCCTCCAGGCCAGTCTGTATGAGCCCTGGGACTCTCCCCATGGCATGCCCCTCTACCCCACCCTCCTCAAGAGTTTTTCCCTGGTAGGAATGTTTCCCTGAACTGTGATGCTTCCTGCTTAACTTGATTGAGAGATTTGCTGATGTTGGCATAGAAACCTCTGGCTTTTGCACAGCTGGAGTGCCCCACAATTGTCAGGTCTAGGATGCCTCTCCAGCTGTTGCCACTTGGTGGAGGACCACCTATGATGTCGCCAAAGGACATGGTTGCTGAGGAGAAAGAAGCCCCCACCTTGCCTTCTATGACATCAGTGAGCTGCCCCTAGGTCTCAGGGTCTGGGATGTTCCTGCCCTGGCGACCCTAGTGAGCAGCTCTGGCTATCCCTTTTAATAAAAGGAGGGGAATGAGGCAAATAACTAGCATTGCCTTTTGTATCATTTTATTGTGCCTAAATGTGCTGGTGCCCCTGACAAGAAGCAGTTTGTTCATCTGGCTCTCTGCTTGTAGCATGCTAGTCTGGATTATGGGATTGATTTTCAGAAGAGACCATTCTGGTGTTAACAGAATCCCGTTTTCACTCTGTGTTTTTAATAGCTGAGAGGTAGGCATACAATTCAGCAAGTTTTAGGATTCAGTGGTGTAGAAAATAAATTTGTGAAATGGCATAGAAACACTGAGGAAAATAGCACATCTTCTCTTGAGTAAGATGATTTTCCAGAATTACCGAGGTTTCTGATTCTATGAGACTATCAAAACTTACCAGGGGTTAAAGCTAAAAAGACATAACTAAGAGTAATTCATAAAATCCTTGGATATACAGTAAGCTGCATTTCCCCCCTATCCAGGCTGACAGCCAGATTTGAGTGTGCTTGTGGCAAAATGATAATTACACTCTCAGTCAGAAGATACAAATTGAAAGGAGGCATCCTGCCATCTTCTACTCAACTAACTTTTGCCATTTGCCAGCTTCATTTGCTATAACGTTCTAACAGCTCCAAAAAAGTCTCACTGAGTTCCATGGATATTAATTACTCCCAGGTAAGTGGGTATAGGATTGCAGCCTAAATTAGTTCTTGCTTTTGGTGGAGAACTCTCAAGGACAAGCCCACTTGAAACTGAATCGTCAGTGAAGATTAAAAAAACACACACAATCAGTTACACACAAATCTGAAGAACGTTTAACATATCTTGAGCTAAGAACCACCTGAAAGAGCACACCTCAAGCTTCACCTGTCTCTTTAAAATAAAATAAAAACCATCTTCATCTGAATCCACTAATGTAGAATTTGTATTTTATGGATTCCTGTGTCTCATCACCACTCTGAACATCTTGAAAATCCTGCATGATCCAGGCGACTTACCCCTCTCTTCAAGTCTGAAACCTCCCTTTATGAACTGTAAAGGTAAAGGTAAAGGGACCCCTGACCATTAGGTCCAGTTGCGAACGACTCTGGGGTTGTGGCACTCATCTCGCTTTACTGGCCGAGGGAGCCGGTGTTTGTCCGCAGATCAGGGTATTTAGCTCATCTCCCTCAACTTGATGTTCTCCAGATAACTTTGGATTGCAATTCCCATTAGGTGTTTTTTTTTTTAAAAAAAAAGGGTAGGTAAGGTAAAGGACCCCTGAACAGTTAAGTCCAGTCAAAGGTGACATGGGGTTGTGGTGCTCATTTCGCATTCAGGCCAAGGGAACCGGTGTTTGTCCACAGACAGCTTTCCGGGTCATGTGGCCAGCATGACTAAATTGCTTCTGGCACAACTAACACCGTGACAGAAGCCAGAGCGCACAGAAACGCCATTTACCCTCCTGCCACAGTGGTATCTATTTATCTGCTTGCACTGGCATGCTTTCAAACTGCTAGGTTGGCCGGAGCTGGGACAGAGCAACAGGAGCTCACCCCGTCACAGGGATTTGAACCACTATCCTTCTGATTGGCAAGCCCAAGAGGCTCAGTGGTTTAGACCACAGTGCCACCCGCCCTCCCATTAGCCACCCAGTATCTAGTTGATGATGGCTGGGTTACATTACAAAAAAAAATAATCATGTATTTTCTGATATGCTACTTTCAGATTGCTTCCCTTCTTTAATCTTTTACCTTATGGTTTTTGGTTTCCAGAGGACAACCTGGGCTTGTTTTGTGCTTTGATACCCCAAAGATAATTATCCTGCACATCAATGCCTTATTCAACCTACAGGAGAGATGAAAGTGGAGGTGAAAAGATCACAGGTTGGGCTTTGCCCTGCAGTGACTGGGCAGCGTTTGCACTTCTCTATCTGTCTCTCCAATATACTTCCTTTTTTATGATCTGCTGCAGGTATTTGTTGTACTCTTGTATAATCGAAAGAGACAACTTGATAATATCAATGACTGCCAACGTGTCCTATTCACAAGAAAATGTAGAGTGGCAGGAAATATCACTACAACAGCAGATTCGTTGAAGTTGCATACAAACTGTGCTGCACTACTAACATGGAAATGGAACAAGTGCTTAGGAACCCAATACTCATCTCTTCTATTGTGCAGCTTGAAGTGCGGGGGCGGGAGGGGGGGCGGGAATCTGATGGTGGAGTTGGGTGACATTACTAGACATGGCATCCTACATGCCACAGGTGAGCATCAGGAATGGATTGCTGCGTTCTCAACCTTGTATTTTTAATTTGTTTTCATTTTTATGCAAAGAAAGAATGAAACATTTAAAATATAGAATACAGTGGTACCTCGGGTTAAGTACTTAATTCGTTCTGGAGGTCCGTTCTTAACCTGAAACTGTTCTTAACCTGAAGCACCACTTTAGCTAATGGGGCCTCCTGCTGCTGCGCCGCTGGAGCACGATTTCTGTTCTCATCCTGAAGCAAAGTTCCTAACCCGAGGTAATATTTCTGGGTTAGCGGAGTCTGTAACCTGAAGCATATGTAACCTGAAGCATATGTAGCCCGAGGTACAACTATACAGAAATAATAAAACTGAGCCAACCACCCATGGCTCTTGAATACACTACAATAGCATATAAGTGTCTGTTTTAACCGTCTTGGTAACAGAGTTAATAACTACCATATTTTTCTGTCTATAAGATGCCCCCATATATAAGACGCCCCCTATTTTGGGGGACTCAGATTTAGGAAAATGGGGGAAGATGTATCGATGTATAAAACACCCCCTAATTTTTGACATTATTTTTTAGGGGGGAAACCTAGTCTTATACATGGAAAAATACAGTATTTTCCTTTCACTTCCAGACATCCTGGGGAGAAAACCATGCAGAGAACAAGGTTGTCGCTAACATTGCAGGGATGGATCAAAACAGAAATTGTTTTAAGCAGATTGAATTTAATGATTTCCATATTTGCTAAACTGTCAAGGATGGGGTTTGTTCTAGTGAAGGATGCAGTTCACAAAATGCCATTCAAGTAAGTGTGATCTAGTTTATTTCTTATTAATAATTGTTAGTGTTTTACTTATCATTGTTATTAGTGCTATTAGTATGTATTTTCACAGGAAATCTTTCTTTTCATATGTATTATACACATAATTAAATGCACATGTGTATGTTTAAATTAATTACATGCATTTAGGAGAGATTTACATAAATCTTGCACCAAATATTGTGTGGAGTGGGGTTTGTACCTCGCTAACAGTCCTCATACAGGACGCAGGTGGCGCTGTGGGTTAAACCACAGAGCCTAGGGCTTGCTGATCAGAAGGTCGGCGGTTCGAATCCCCGCGACGGGGTGAGCTCCCGTTGCTTGGTCCCTGCTCCTGCCAACCTAGCAGTTCGAAAGAACGTCCAAGTGCAAGTAGATAAATAGGAACCGCTCCGGTGGGAAGGTAAATGGCGTTTCCGTGCGCTGCTCTGGTTCGCCAGAAGTGGCTTAGTCATGCTGGCCACATGACCCGGAAGCTGTACGCCGGCTAACTCGGCCAATAAAGCGAGATGAGCGCCACAACACCAGAGTCAGCCACGAATGGACCTAATGGTCACAGGTCCCTTTACCTTTATTCTCAGCAAAGCAACAGCTGCTCTTTTGTTAACCACTGTATCCTTACGTCTTCTCTTCCAAGAGCAATGAATTAAACATGGACACGCCATTTACAACAACCAATGCAGGCAAGAATGTTTGCGTGAATGGCTCTAACTAAGGGTGGCATGCTAAACTAGCCAGTCAAAGAACCAATTTTAATTAACTTCCAGCAGCTCATCCTAAATATACCATCCCTTTTCATTTTAAAAATAGCTATTGAGATGACTTTCACAAATGTAAATTCAGTGGCACAAAAGAAAGGGCAGGTGCCCTTGTCTAAATCTGAGCTGTGCTAATTTTGGATTACTAAAGGCGGTCTTGGTTAGGAGGATGCTGCTCTTGTGACCTGTGTAGTGGAAAAAAATCACTTATCAAAACCTTCATAAAAGCTGCACTGGCAACAGACATTCAGAATAATTGCTTGGCAATTAACATTTGGTGGTATTTATGTTCCATAGAGATATTTCTTGCGGTACTGGAAATCTGAATAACATTATTCTGTTCACATCATAATTTTCTCATAATCTCAGTGCCATCTTTTATAAGGGAGCTTTCATGTCTTGCATTTAAATAATAGATTTTTTGTCCCCAACTCTGACCTTTGCATTTATCCTTTGTTATCTTAAATTAGGTTCTTTCAAGCAGAGGTGTAACTTGTAATGACTCACTGTTTGCAGACCTACCACACAGGAAGACATTTATAACTCCTGCTTAGCAACAGTAAAGATGATATATTAAGATCATTTTGCTAATGCTCAAATGAACCTTATCCACAAATGAGATCGGTGCTTAAGTTCAGAGGCACACTAAGCTTTTGCACGACAGATTTAAGGTTTTCCTCCTCCAACCTTGAGAGATTTACAGGCTAAGATCATAGCAAGCTGCCACAAAAACCACTTGTTATGATGCAGCAACTTTTCATAGAATCATAGAATTGTAGAGTTGGATGGGACCATGGAGTCTTCTAATCCAAACCCTCCTGTATGAACTTAAAGCTAGAAATCTGGATGAACCATGGGCTGCCAATGCAGTGTCCATGGGCACACCCACAGATGCCTTCCCTGGTACCCACAACACCCTGTCCCTTCTGTGCCCACCCCACTCCGCAAATTTGACATGAAATGTCTTTTATTGTATTCCATTTATGAATCACTTCTCATGAGGCACCCCAAAGCAATAAACAATATAATGAACATGTATAAAACTGTGGGGGGGGTGGAGTTAAAGCAATTACACACACACACGAAGGTAAAAAGGTAAAGGTAAAGGACCCCTGGACAGTTAAGTCCAGTTAAATGTGACTATGGGGTTGCAGCGCTCATCTTGCTTCAGGCCGAGGGAGCCAGTGTTTATCCACAGACAGCTTTCCAGGTCATGTGGCCAGCATAACTAAACCACTTCTGGTGCAATGGAACACTGACGGAAACCGGAGCACACGGAAATGCTGTTTACCTTCCCGCTGCAGCGATACCTATTTATCTACTTGTACTTTTGTGCTTTTGAACTGCTAGGTTGGCAGAAGCCGGGACAGAGCAATGGGAGCTCACCCCATCGCCTTTCCGATCAGCAAGCCGAAGAGGCTCAGTGGTTTAGACCACAGCAATATACACACGAAGGGACGCGGGTGGCGCTGTGGGTAAAACCTCAGCACCTAGGGCTTGCCGATCGCATGGTCGGCGGTTCGAATCCCCGCGGCGGGGTGAGCTCCCGTCTTTCGGTCCCAGCTCCTGCCCACCTAGCAGTTCGAAAGCACCCCTAAGTGCAAGTAGATAAATAGGTACCGCTTTATAGCGGGAAGGTAAACGGCGTTTCCGTATGCTGCGCTGGTGTTGGCTCACCAGAGCAGCTTCGTCACGCTTGCCACGTGACCCGGAAGTGTCTCCGGACAGCGCTGGCCCCCGGCCTCTTAAGTGAGATGGGCGCACAACCCTAGAGTTGGACACAACTGGCCCGTACGGGCAGGGGTACCTTTACCTTTACCAATACACACACACACACACACACACACACACACACACACCAACTATAACCACTAGAAAGCTTTTCTCAAAGGGTTTGTGGGGCTAGAGGGGATACTGTGTGTATTTGAGTACATGTGTACACAACACCTTTTCTAATTTAAATTGGCTGCAAAAGGTTGGCAACCCCTGGGTTAGGCCCTTAGAAGTTGCTGGCTGAATGGAAATAAACAACAAATGTAACTTTCCCAAGTTATTCAGTTATTCTTCAAGGTTTATCTTAGGTAACCAAAACATCCAGACTGAAGAACCAAAACGGACATGGAAAGGCAAATGGATCAACTTGGATCAGCACACCTTGCTGCTGGAAGCACCTTACAGTGTGACTAGGGTGGAATCTACACACATATAAAAAACGTTCTGAAAATGCTTCTTTTTAAAGTGGTTTTAAAAATACATTGAATTTTCCTTAAGGCTCATTATCGCCATCTAATGTCACATTGTATATTGCATGTAAGACTCACTTAACTATTCCTACAGTTAAAGCACATCAGCCTGACACATTTGAAAGAGGATTGTAATCTGTACATCCGATCTCAATTCAGTCTATAATTCCCTCATGGCTCCATCCCTTGCTGATCATCACCCACCTATCTTAAAGGCTGTGCTCCCTACAGTTCAGGAAGTTAACTTCATGTTGTTTAGAATTCACCGAAAACATATGAATGAAACGGAAATTTGAACACAAACATATTCAGCAGCATATAAGCCCTTCTGAATTTTTTGAGATTTAAATATCTATAAATGTTTGATTATTTCTGGATCTGAAGTAAATTCGATTTTTCTTACAAAAGACGTACTTTGAAAAAATACCAGAACCATAACATGACTGCTGAAGAGTAGAACTCATTAGACTGACAGTAAACATCAAGCTCTTGGTATACATCCTTTTCTTATGGCAAGCTGAGAAACAGGAGTACAGTAGAGCAGGAGGCTGGCATTCTCTACCATGTAGAATATGCATTGCTAAGTTTCCTGTAATAACATGTATTATTCAATAACAACAAGTTTTACATTACAGAATTCAGATTTTTCACACAAATGGTAAGAAAATGTGAATAATGGATCTCAGTTGTCAACTTGCGTTTAGATACTAAAATAAGAGGTTTGCACAATAAATAAATGATAGCTATGCATGCACTATGCTTTTTATATATATATAAAGAGTAAATCTTGATCGGTAGTAGCATGTACCCTTGCAATAGCAATATTATACTCTAGCCAGCACTTATTCCCTTCGCAAAGGTGGGTTCTCAACTCGGCACACACCTCCTGGCTGACTGTATCTGGCATGGCTAGTTAATGATGCCCACTCTGTGGCTCAGGTCCTCCTCCACAGCAGATCATGTTAACTGACTAAGTGGAAGAGATAGGATTGGTCCACTCTGGTCCACACCAGATCCCTAAATTGGGACTTGGCTTCATATCAGCTAAGCATATTGGCATCCATTTAAGAGTTGATTGACTTGGGCCAAGCCCCATCTTGAATCGCCTAAGAAGCTGGCTCCTCGATTGGCCTTCATGTTCTATGCTGAGCGTGGCTTCTCCTGGGAGGAAATAAACATCACTTTCAACTTGTGGCACTAAGAAGGCATCATATTGATTATCAGTACATTCTGAAAGTGCTCTGTACCACCCACGCTCACATAAATCGATAGAACAGGACGTGATGCAATAGGACATATGTAAGTATGAATATCACAGCTCCACTGTGTAAAACTGTACTCATGTTATGCTCCTTTGACTTTCTTTGTGTACCTCGAGGACTGAATACTCACCCACGCCCCTAGTTAAGACTCTCTGTTTTATAGGGAGTACAGATGCTAAACTGATCCTGAGCTACAATCAGTGTGTTGCTCCTGGCCTTGTCTTTCTGGGATCCTGAACACCAATAATCCTTTCCTTATTCCTGAAAGGTAATAACTGATCACCAAGGGTGCACTGCTTGGATGTCATGCGTTAACTTACACCTGCCTCTCCTTCCAGCACATTAAGTGTAAGCATCCATACTCCAGCAAAGATTTGCCACCTTCTACACTGCTGCTGACTGGGGTGGTGGTTCTAACTCCTATACATACGGCATCCATCTCTAAGGCTCGTTTAGGCTCAACTGCATGGGCTGGCACCAACGTGGTAGGGAAGAATTGTGTCAATACAGTGGAAGAATTATGTGGATCGTAACTAGTATTCTTGCAATAGCAATGATATTGCAGTTTTCTTATCACGGTAGTTGAAACTTGCATCACGATGCTATGTTTGCATATCCAAGGTCCACCCATTCCCAGAATATTCCTTGTGCATGGAGGCATAGTGGGTAGAAGTGTTAGAACGAGCGAAAAAAATGTGGTAGTAGTGATCCACAACATGCTCAAGGATTGAAAAGAAAGAAAAAACATTAAAGAAGGGGTAACACAACCTTACTTCACACAACCCCATTGAACATGCAAACAGCAACACAGTGAACATAAAATATATATACTCGTAACTTGTAAGCAAGATGATGTCTCCAAAAGAAGTCTAGGAACCATAGTTTGTTAAGGGTGCTAGGAACTGTAGCTCAATGAGGGGGGAAACTACAATTCCCATGATTCTTTGCGGGGCTTTTAAGTGATTTAAATGTGTGTTGGATTTAAATGTGTGGCATGGAAGTGTCATTGGCTCTTTAGGATGCAGTTAAAAACCTAACTGAAATTTATGAAATTCAGTGCTACATATAAAGCACTGCAATAGTCTAACTGGGACATTAGCAGATCATGGGTCTTTACTTATCCTTTTTTGAACTGGCCATCAAAAATATTAAACACAATTATTGCATTAAATTATAGCATGTTCCATGATGTTTCAGACAAAAGCTGAAACTACAAATACAAATAAAATTGTCTTTTATTCCAAGTCAGGTCTCTTAGACCACATTTTTAATGTAAAAAAACCCAACCAATATAAGGTAACCATATACTGAAAATTTTGCACTGGACTTTTATTTCTTCAGACTTTCACCAAAATGGAATAGAATTTAAATATGAAATTATTCATCACACCAATAGACTTGGAATGACTTTACATAATTATATGATTTATAGTCCTCAATAACCCTATTCAATCCAAAGACTTTCTCTAACAAGGGTGGTGTGATTAATTGTAAATGGAATACTGTTAACAATAGTATTTGACTTTAGAATTTGAAGTTCAATATACTGATTATGTTTCAACAATATTAATGGACTTTTGTTAGGTCTCTGCAAATAGCAAACCCCTATTCTTGCAAGATAGAATGATAGACTTTCCAAATGTAAAGGTTAATGAAAATGTGAGCAATATAAAGCCCACGAATCAAAAGAGCACAGAGTTCTTTTCAATGAACTCTCCTTTCTTTTGAATGGCTAATTGGCGGGTGCCATGGCTGACTAACTTGCATATTAAAAAAAAAAGTGGGGGAGCAACTACCCTGGGAAGTCATCGTGCTAGGAAGAAAAAGGAGGAAGTACGGATGCCCAGTCTTTACACCTGGTCATTCATCTGCACAAGATGTGAAGATGAAAGACTACATTGTCTACTTTCTTCAAAAGCTGTCAACTTTTCAAAGAACAAATATCTGGTTCTTATAGCCAGGGCTCAGGTCATGAGACTCTTGTTGTCCAGAGGCTACCACCCTTTGCCACAGAAGCAATTTGCCTGGTGAAGCAGAGTCACAAAGAAGAAGAAGAAGAAGAAGAAGAAGAAGAAGAAGAAGAAGAAGAAGAAGAGGAGGAGGAGTTTGGATTTGATATCACTCCCCGAAGGAGTCTCAAAGCAGCTAACATTCTCCTTTCCCTTTCTCCCCCACAACAAACACTCTGTGAGGTGAGTGGGGCTGAGAGACTTCAAAGAAGTGTGACTAGCCCAAGGTCACCCAGCAGATGCATGTGGTGGAGCGGAGACGCGAACCCTGTTCCCCAGATTACGAGTCTATCACTCTTAACCACTACACCACACAAAGCTATCTTCCTGGCAGTGGGGTCTTTGCTGCTGCTACCAGGACAGTGAGGGGTGAGATGGGACGGCAGGGAGTCTGGTATATTGCAAGGCACCATGGCCTGTGTTGAGATCTGGGCAGTAATGGCTGCACTCTTCTCTCAGAGGCTCTGCTGCATCCATCAAAATGCCAGCTTTATCTGAATCCATATTTTTTAATTTCAGTTTTGATCTTGGTGAGAGTTCACAGTTCAACTAATGGGATGCTGGACTACATGGGCCACTTGCCTCATCCAGAAGGATCATCTTATGTTCTTAATAATTTCAGTGTGTCCTATAAAAACTCATAAAAGTTGTAGCATTGCACTGTTACCTCCAGTGATTTGCTGAGAAGAAAACTATAATCTTTGCTTGGCTCTTCATCCTGAAGAATATTATGAACGGGAAGCTGTGTTTAGTTATAGCTCAACTTGAGCCACAAATCTAACGATAAGCTAGGCGGAAAGGAGCTACAGCTAATGATGACATCAATCTTCATAAAAGCCCCAAGAAGCTTTATTTAAGTCTTTGAAACTGCATTTAGCTGCCCTGATGTATATGTACTTTCTATTAAAGCAATGTAAGGAGACGATGACTCATACTACTCAGATCCCGCATCAGGATGACATCCATAATATAGTTGTGAAAATAAAATAATAGCTGCTTCATCCAGTGATAATATGTGGAAGAACTGTTTCATTCATGCAAACCCACAGTGGATTTGTCACAGTGCATCTCGTGCAAAGATCAGTACTGGAAGCCACCGCGGAGCAGACAACCCAAATTCCCTGGTCCATATTTGGCCCCTCTAAACAGGACAGATGATTGTGCATCTCCTACCCATAATGGGCATCACATACCCTTACCAAAATGCTCTAACGCACAGCCCCGGAAGACACTCGTCTTTGGGGGATGCAATCTCGTGCAAGAGCACTGTGCCAACTATGGTGATGGTAGGGTTTTTCAAATAGACCATGGTGGTGGTTATCTGTGCTCTTTTTCTAGAAAAAGAGGTGCCGGAACTCACAATGAATGCCTCCCTTGTTCTCTTTTAATGGCAATGATCCCCACCTGAAAGGTGCCAGAACTGAGTTCCGGATGGAAAAAAAAGCCCTGGTGGTTATCAAATAGTATACAGGTTATAATGAAAAAAGTGGTCCGCTGGGGGAAGAAGGAAGAAGGAAGGTTTAAGAAGTCAATAAGAGTGTGTGTGTGTGTGTGTGTGTGTGTGTGTGTGTTGACAATGAAAAATCAGTCTTTTGTTCATCAGCCTGGAACTGATGCAAAGGTTTTTTTGTAATTACACTCTAAGATAAGCTAAGAAGTGCTGTAGGCATACCGATGGTTGTTCTTACAAAGCAGTGAGTGGCTTTATTGAAAAAACAACGGCATTACTCGATGGCCTCAGGTTGTTTTTACAGTTGCTGATGGCTTGCATTAATAATCATTGCCAATCTTATTTCCTTCTGAGACCTCCGTTTTTAATTATTGTTTTCATATAGAAAAGGATAAGAGAATGATCCTGGAAGCTGCAGAAATCTTCGCCTCTGGACTAGCTCAAACTCATTCCTGGTTATTCTTCGTCCACTGTTATTGTCTATGCATAATAGCATTTATATGTTGTAGAAAACCAAGAAAAGCAGCCAAATAAACAATCAATGCAACCCAATAGATGCATTGTTTATTTGGGAAACTATGGCTAGGTCTCCTTTTTCTTGATGTCATAGTGTCTCCAGATGAAGCGTGTCCTTTCAGCAAGTCATGAGGTAATTTTGTCAAGAATGGGAATGAAAAAGTGATAATCCTACCATCTGACATATTCATTCAGATGCCCCAACTACTTTAGGGTGGGAGAGCTCATCTTAAGTTAGCTCAGGCATCTGTATAAACACAGAGGTTAGCATGATCCAGCCAAAGTTGGCTGGGATTTGGTATCTTGTTTCCCATTAAAATCAATACGAATTAATATTTTAAGTTTGGCCCGCTTGTATCCTGTGTTTGTTATTGGGAGGAATCTTTGTAGTGCACATGGTACCCTCTTCCCAAATACTTGTTTTGAAAGACTCTGATCACCCTCAGAGTGATGTATGTACTCCTTTCCTGACTTTGGGCTGGAGTCAACTAAGTAGTTTTGGTAGCAGGATCCAGCCCAAGGGCTCCCACTAGCCCACCAGGGCTTCCCCACCATCACATGCCCCCTCAGTTTGCTCTGGGGAGTCAGGAGAACCCCTTGAACAACACATGGGGGGTAGAAGGGAGGTCGTTCTATCAGACCAGATGGAATATTTGTTTTAGGGTGATGTTGAATTTCTCCCAGTAAATCTATTGGTGCAGATACAACACTGTCAATTCTGAGGATAATTTCACACATTAGTTTTCCAATGACCTTTACCTTTGTTCTAGAAAAGCATGTATCTTAAATTTAAAATGGGGGATTTAAAATGGGGTGGAGGGTGGAAAATGTACCTTGGTTTTAACCTTTTGTAAGTATCGTTATATTTTGCTTAGGTCTTGTTAGATCTCTGCATCCATTCTAACTTCTTGTGCTGAGATGGTTGTTTGTGGGAAAATCTAATTGAGGGCAATGCAGTTCACCTACAGAACCTCTGCATCAGCACCATGTCACGAATAATTTTATTATGACAGCATCACAAAGCAAACCCACAGGCCACGTTCTCCTTGCAACTTTACATTGCGTTCAGCCACACTGGCTAATCCCTACAAGCAAAAGACACGGGTGTGCTGTTGTGCAAAGCCCTGTTTGACACAGATGTAGCAGGTCAGAGAACATGATACGGGTTTTATGATGACAGGAACTAGCTAAACTCCAATTCTGGACTTCTCGTTTGTGTCATCCAGAAGCTACTTGTAGAAGGTCTGAAGAGCTACAAAACATAGTACAAACTTGGTTAATGCAATCTGCTCTGCAGTGTGAAATTGCTTCAGATTGTGAAAATGCATTGATTTATATGTACTAGTCAGGAGCAGTAGCTCCCAAACTGGATTACAAGAACTCTTGGGGTGGTCTCAGATAGTCATGTTATTTTAAGTTAAGGTAACTCTTGATATGCAAGTCTCTCTTTTTGGTGACCATGAAAGATTGTCTGAAAGGTGGGATATAAATAGAAGTTAGTAAGGATTATGTGTTTTAGAACTACCAGTTTACAGAAATCCAAACATCCTTTGCTCCAGGGTCTATGGTGGTGGGGAGATTGTCTTCTGACAGCTCTGTTCTTGCTCACTGGCCCACCACTTGAGATGCCGGAATTGTTTTGTAAACACAGAGCACCCTCTTCTGCCTGCCAAATGTATGGCTGTGTGGAGGTGGCGACTGCAAGAAGAGTCCCAACCAGTGGCAGCTAGTGGTAAGACCCAAAACAGGTATTTCTAGGGTGGCCAGAGGGCAGGGCTGAATTGGCCCCTCTGCTATTGAATGACAGCAACAGATTCAATCTGGGTCCATTTGCTTCACCATCTTCAGGCCAGCATACCAATCTGCACCAGACGCTGTGCATGACCCGGCTGCAAATTTGGTGGCTCTGCTTCTCCGCACAGTCCTGGCAGACTGCAGGGAAGGATTACACTCTTAGTAGTTACACAATAAGCACATCTTCTTTGACATCTATTGAAATGAACACTGCGTAGCTTATTATTTAGAATGTATTTCATTCATTGTACTGCTACTTGTCTACTGCCTTGATCTGCGAAAGGGAGGGGTTTATAATTGGCAAAACATAGTTATTTTAAGCAAGCTGGGGGTGGACGACACCTCTGCATGTGCACCAACTATATGAGGGCATGGCTGCTATTGCATCAGGCCACAGGAAGACCAAAAGGAATTTTACTTTAAAGAGCTTGAGTCCCCTTTTTGAAGACTGGAAGTTCACAGTATGTTTTTCTGAAAGGCTCAGGTGCTTGCTGAGGTGCTCTTTGATCTCCTCCTTTCTCCAGGCACCATCTTTAAGTCTTTGGATTTTGAATTGCCTATTTCTCTTCCCAAGGCTAAAATCCCTGACCTGACAAGATGCTAAACTTTCTTCATATTCTCTTCTTTCCCCACATCCACACAGCGAGTGGTGTGATTTTTTTTTTGTATGAAATACACAGCATGATAAAAAAGCACTTTGGTGCTGGAACAAGATGCTACCAATTTGGGGGGGGGGAGGTTGTAGCCCTGCTGTGTTGTGCAGTTTTGATTCTCCCCCTTCTTTGCTCCCTCCTGAGGAAGAGGACATTTTCAGTTGTACTTGGTAAGAAAGAGGCAATAGAATCTAATTCAGAAAATAACTCACGCCTGGCAGCTGTGGCAAAAAGAGCGAAGTTCGTTCAGCAAATCAGCTGAAACCTGCCAGGACAAGGATAGGGAAATGAACCTCAGGGGTGGTTAATGCCTCCTCTGAGAGGGGAAGTGGTGGTAAGGCCTCTTTTGAAAAAAATGAAATTTGGATCCTTTGAATTCCACTAATCATTTCCAGTGGTTCTGCCAACCCAGTTCCTGGGGATGCATGGGGAGGGGGGGAGACCCATTGCCCAGCAGAAGTCATTCTGCTGACAAGACTTGTTTGTTGAATTCTTTATTATTATTATTATTTATTAAATCCATATACCACCCTTCATCTGAAGATCACTAGGTGGCACACAACATAAAAACACAAAATACATAATAAAACAAAAACAAACCAACAGCACCCCCCATCCCCCCAAGTTTCTGTTTTCAGTGAGATGTCTTAATGTAATGATTCTATTTTTATTTGTGGTTTTTTATTTATTTATTACATTTGCATACTGCCCTTCATCTGTAGATCTCAAGGTGGTTCGCAACATAAAAATACAATATGAAAACACAAAATACATAATAAAAACAAGAACAAAAAGACCCCCACAAACCAATAATCCCCCTCCCCTCATCCGCTTCCTGCAGAGAAAACTGTGCACCCATTAAACAATTAGTTGAAATATGTAGATACGTAGTAACGAGAGAGAAGGCTTTTTCATTAGTGGCCCCTGTTTAAGATGTGCCCTTCCCAAGGAAGCTCACCGGGCACCTGACTTTAGTCCTTTTGGTGCACAATGAAATTTCTTTCTTTCTTTTTGGCAGGGTATTTTAACATGCTTAATGTCACAGCTTTGCTGGGTATATTGATTTTATTTTCAATTCCCGTTTATACCCCATTTTTCCTTCTAGAAGGAAACCCAAACAGCTAAGAATAACGCACCAACATATATCTGTGGAATCCTAGTTAAAAAACAACACACCTCTCAATAACATAACATTAATCTAACCGACATATTTGAGAATTGCTAGGGAAGGATAGTGAGTCCCAAACATTTAGAACTATAAAGTATGGGTTCACCATTTCCAGACATTCACACAACTGGCTCCCCACTGGATGTTCCTTTCCAACAGCTTGCCTCCTCCCTGCTGGTTATGAAACCCATATGTATGCTGCAGAGCAGCTACTGCAAAATACAGAGTGCAGTAGAGAAAAAACATAAAACCCTTTTTTCTGCTCCATTTGAGCAGAGAAAGCTGCTTATCTCCTTTGGAAAATAGGGACCTTGCTATGCATTTCCAAATTGTATCCTTTCCTTGCCAGTCGCTGTTCTCCCTGCCCATACCTTAATGTCTACGGTGTCAAACCACAGTTCTGAAGCTTTACAATCAATAATTAAATAGCTGAGATAATTATAAGGCCCGGTGGGAATTTATAGAGATAGATTGTTACTTTTGTGCAAATGATCTGCATTCTAACAGGTGTTTTATGATAACACATGTGGAGCTTTCAGAAAAAAAAAAAAACTAAAACAAAAATCCCCTCTGGGATTATAATGCAGCACACCCATTGGTTAGGAGAGGATAGCGTGTAATTATCTCGACTAGCAAGAGGTTTGTCTTAATTCTAGCTGCTAAAATAAAAATTGAAATGGAATCAGCAAAGCAGAGCCATGTGATTTTGATTTTGCCAGCAAATGAATCACTCTCGGAGCATTTCCCCAAGATATGGATACATTCCTGTACAGGGTTAATGAACTGGCTTCTACGTGTCTGAACTGTTGATTGAATCCAGGAGAGAACAATGCAACACCATTGGAAGAGGCAGGTGCTGAATTGCATTCAACTGAATAATTCTGTATACTTAAAGGAACTGTGTATTAGGCAGGATTTTATATTTCCACTGTGTGTTTTCTTTCATTCCTGTTCTGCATTTGTTCAGTTGTTGCTTTCCATGTTTGGTTTCCATCCCTGTCAACAGATTGCTATAACAACACTTCCTTCGATTGAACAATGATTGGTTGAATTACTTTCACCCCTGACTCTACAGGTGCAAATTTCTCAAGGAAAAAAACCTACTAGTTAATTTAATTTTCACACAAAAAAATAATCAGTGCATTTGTTGCCCAAGGAAGATGCTGATACTAAGTTTTATGGATGTGGTAAGGATGGAGGACAAATTTTGTTCACATTTTAGTATAACCTAATTTTCACTTTTCAAAACAACATGCAATCTGAAATGCAACTATCTTCTGAAATTCACACTGCTCTGAATTATATGATGCAGTTCTCCAACCAGAAAATATATACAAACATGCATATATCAGGGGAAAGTTTACCTAAAAATGCATGCATTAAAATAGTGCATCTTTATGTGATCTTTACCTAGAAAAAGTGCAAAAAAAAGTATATCTAAGCAAGATTACATACAAAAATGTGTGCATTATGAAATTGACATACTAAAATACTCACAAAATTGTCATGGTGGCTTTTCTGTAATAAAGAATGCAACTTATACGGAACTGTGGTGAATGAAACTTAAGATAAGAAACAGAGAGAAACCAAAAATGACAGATTTATTCACCCTTTGTAAGAGCTGCTCCAAATTAACTTTACAATCACTACAGTAAAGGAGGATAGCAAACACAATGTTCCTGATTCTGGTGAGCTGGTCCCAGGGGCAGAGGAAGGGGTGTGTGGTGGGGACGGGCCACCCCAGGTGTCACCACTGAGGGGGTGACAAAATGCAGGGTGGCACTCACCGCGGGGCCTGCAGCACGCCCGCAGGTCTGCGCTGCCCCAAATAGTCCGCCCACCTCCCCCCCCCCTCAGCTGTAGGGCGGCTGAGTGGGAGGAGGCAGGCAAACTCTTCGGAGGCCCCGTGGAGCGTCCTGCCCCAGCTCGCCCCGCCCCACAGGTGGCTGGACCCGCCCCTGGGCAGGCACTCGATCAGCTTGCTCTGCCGCTGGCTGGTCCTACCCATCTCTGTCAAAGCATCACAGCCATGACTACAAAGGCCAAGACAAACCAAGAAGCAGATTATTTTGGTCAGTCAGGGAATAAGCCCACACTGACACCGCTTTATTTGGATCACCCATTACACAACGCGCAATCATGTCAAAGAAAATGTCAGAAATAAGTGAGAATCAAAAGATAAATAGGAAGCAACAGGTTATAACAGGGTTTGATTCCAGGAGTTTAAACGCTCTTTCACAAGTGTCTAGTAGAAGAAAGAATGATATCTCTGATGCATCTTAACTGGGGCCTGTGGAATAGCCTCAGGGAGAAAACATGCCAAGTACCACAATTGCAATGAAAGATGCAGTGCCTGCGTCACTGGGAGACGTCTATATTTTATTGTGATTCCACTAAAATATAATGCATGGTGATATCCAAGAATCATTATGTAACCTAGTGATAATTTGGTAAGGTAAGATATTTTGACAAGGCCACAGACATTTCCCTTTGACCATGAATAGGTCTCCCCCCCTCCCCCCCGCAAATCTCAGGCTTGATTACAATGGGTCTTTTATAGGGTAGCCCTGCATTTGCCCTTCCCACTCTTGTCAAGTAATATTCTTGGTTTGGAATCTGCTATATCTATCAACATCCTTAGATTTCTGCATTTGATTTTAAAGTGAACAAGCAGGTACAGATAGCAGGTGCACATTAATTTGTTTGAATGAAATTTGCATAAGATAACCAATGGCTTAAGTGAATTGGAGTTTTCTTCCTGGTAAATTGTGCTTGGCATTATGGCCTGTGAGCTATTTTTAATTAATATCAATATGTTGCTTTACTCTTTATGTGCCTCACTCATCCAATGAAAAGTGCCTCACTCATCCAATGATTTGATATTCGAGTTGAAAGCCAAAGTTCATTGCGTGCCAATTTCCAAACCGTTTTGATGAATGCGGTAGTGTAATTAATACATGTTTGGGGAATGCCTTTATTACATTCCCTGGAAGCCTCTAACAAAATACAAAGCTTCAGTTCTTTTGGTGAGCATATGTCACCTGACAGTAGCCTCATGTGCGTCATCATATACCCAATTATGTTTTCTAATTAACATTATTGGAAACAGAATTAATTGTAATGGAAGTGAGAACGGCACATAGGTGGAATCCGCCCCTTGACAACAAGGAATAATTGTGATTAATTAACAATGCATCAAAACTCTCAAAGAACAGTTTTTAAAAGGTCTTGTAAGTTCACAATATTTGCTGCACTCATTAATCTCTTCTGAGTACCTTTAATCAGGGGACTCCTTCAAAATTAAATAAATAGCATGCCAGCCCTCCTCATATGAATTATAATATGCAGATTCGTTTTTTTAAAGCATTAGAAGATTTTTCATGCACCCCAGTCACTATTTCCAGATAAATACAACATTTTAAGCTCAGTTTCACCCACGAACATTATTGTAATGGAGAGTTTAAAATTCATTAGGGACTCAAGGGAGAAGCTGCTGTGGATGATTAAATGGTGCTCCTAGAATTCAAAATGAGGTCTGAAAAGTCAAGAGGTCATATGACAGCCAGTTCCGAAGGCCAGGACTGTATCAGAAATCAAGTAACATTTAGAGCTGTTTATGTGCATGAAGCAGAGGTTATAAATGCACTTCCAAACCAAAGTTAAAAGTGAACATTTTTGAACTGCTTCCTCAGTGTACTAGTCAGACACCCAGTATCATGTAATGCTAAAGCAAGCCAAGGCTCCTGACCAATTCAGGGGTGAACTATTCCATTTTTAGGAGACTCTCATGGACAGGATTAACTTTTGGCCCATTATTTATGGTTTTGTGATTGGCTTTTCCTTTACCCAGAGGCACTCAGTGGGACTGAGAATAGATGTTGCGCAGTACTGCTGAGCTCATTTTGTGTGCCTTAGGCTGCTAGCAGGCCTAATCTTTCAAAGGGAAAGAAGGCTTGCAGCTGTGGATTGATTTTTGCTGCTGCTGTTTTAACTGTTTTTCCTGTAGTGTACTCACTAGTTTGACAAATAAACGTGGTCTTCTAGGTTTATGCCAATTTGTGTGAAATAGTGTTTATTGGATGCCTCCTTCTTGGCCCTTTGAAATGCTGGATGGCAGATTATCACTAAAAATATAAAAAATTCAGAGCACTTAATTAAATGCAGTGTGAGTGTGGCGGACTGTTCTGGACTAATTAAATAGGCAAAAGTGGATGAAAAGCTAAATAATGCTCACATGTGGACCAACCCTAGTCTGGAATGTGACTTATAGAGCTGAAGAAGACATCTGCATTTACTACTAGTTTTGAAACGCCTTAACAATAAGTGTTTACTTTCAGCATGAAACAGAATTTGCCTCAGGCTGGTTTTATGCAAGCTGCGGAAAAGTTAATGGGCAAACTACACCATTTCTGATTCCAAGGGGTGGGAAGCCATTTCCAAACGCCCCCCCCCCCCGTGTCACCCTTTCAAGGATAGCCTCGAAGATTTGCTCTAAGCCAGGGGTCAGCAACCTTTTTCAGCCGTAGGCCGGTCCACCATCCCTCAGACCATGTGGTGGGCTGGACTATATTTTATTTGGGGGGGGGGGGGAATATGAACGAATTCCTATGCCCCACAAATAACCCAGAGATGCATTTTAAGTAAAAGCACACATTCTACTCATGTAAAAACACGCTGATTCCCAGACTGTCCACAGGCTGGACTGAGAAGACGATTGGGCCGCATACGTCCCACGGGCCTGATCTAAGCCAACCCTCTCCTTGCTCTGCTAGTTTCCCATACTGCTGGGACCGTTTGAAAATATGATTCCCCTGCCTGAAACCTGATGTAATGCGTTCTGCTCTCGCTCCTCACCCCCCACAGACCATACACAGCGGAGGCCTGAGGGTCCTTGAAAAAGAGCTTGCCTCCTCAGAGTGCCAGCAGAATTGATCAGCAGAAGTAAGGAGGGTTGGGGAAAGCTGCCTGCATGCACCTTTGATAGTTGTGCAGAAGAGAGGAATTTCAGCAGGCTGCACAAGCTGAAGCTCCTTTCTTCATCTCCTCTGGCTCAGGCCCCTAGCTGCTTCTCTTGATCGTCTTCTGGGTCTCCCTAGGCCCTTATCTTTGTCTCTACCCACGTCCAGCCCCCCTGCATCTTGTTGCATTCAGGGCCAGTGCATTCAGGGCACATTCCTGCCTCTCCCTTTCGCCCCTAGTTTGTTTTTATTTATTTTATTTGTATACCACCCTGTCACCACATAAAAATACAAAATGAGAACATGAAATACAGAATAAAACAAAACCTTCCCCCCTCCCCTCCGACAAACACATTTTAAAGGCCACAGAATGTTAATCAGCCAAAAGCCCTTGTTATAGGGAAATGGTTTCATCTGGTGCCTAACTTTTAGGAGAAATAAAACTGGGTTGCCTCAGGGCTGTAATGAATTCTCTTCATAAATTAGTTGGATTAGCAGCACCTGTGTGGAGTCTGTCTGAATGCTGTGCTCATGGGTCACCAGGTAACACACCTCACCATCTTTCTTCCCCCCTCTTTTTAAAAAAAGTCAAGGTCTTCTCTATATCTCAGTCCCTTTAATCCCTTTCCCTTCTTTTTTAAGTAATTTTCATCCTTAAACTGTTTAACATGGTTGCATTGAGATATATCTTTTTTTACATTAGAGTGTATGACAGGCAACAATTACATAATATTAAAATGAAACATAAAACAAAAATAAACACTAAGGTAAGTGTTTCTGAATATATTAAAGTTGTGTCAGAGTGTATATCAAAATGATTACAGTTATTACAGGTATTCAATGATGTATAGTAATATGTAGTACTTTGATTGGTGACCATTAAAGTGACCAAGTAAAAGATGTTTTGTATCAATAACAATTAGAATTTAGGGGGGAGGGGGAGGGAATATTTAAATAAAATATGTATACATGCCGGACTATGCTATAAACCATGGACCCTGTTCTATCACATGTCTCATTGTTTGTGTTATCAATGAAGTCTCACCAGACATAAAAATTGTTGTGTTTCTTTTAGCCTCTTGCTACTTTTAATCTTTTTGTCAGTTTTTCCAATAATGCAGTTTGCCGAATTGCATTATGCCATTGGTCCATAGTTAATAATTGTAATGATTTCCATAGTTGTTCTTGCAGCAGTTAATAGATGTGTTATAAGTTCTTTGTTTCTAATTTGTAACACATTGTGACTATACAAGTAAAGTAGGGCCAGTCATGAGGACAGTGCCTTGTAATCAAAACTATTTCTGTAAATGCATTCTTCCAGAACTTTTCTATTTTTGGACACCCTCACCACATGTGCTGATATGTTCCTGTAGTAGGACATCCTCTCTAACACTCTAATAAAAGGGAAAGCTGTTCAGTTTGATACAGGCTAGGCATCTAGGTGTTAAGTAGCAGCCATGCACAATTTGTCGGTCATTTTGTTCCAGCGCCGTATGTCCATATTTATCCATACTTTGCTATAATTTGTCTGATTTGTTTAAGTTGTGAGTGACCTGAATGCCTAATTATCTGAAGCTTTTTCTAACCTTTGGGATTTGTAATATTTTGGAGAAGTTTTCCTGAAGTTGTGGGGAAGTATGAAAAAACATGACTCCTAGTTTTTGAAAGTTTACCTTAAGTCCGGAAACATTTTAAAATGTCTCCAGTTCTGTACTCAATAACCTTCCAGCATTGACAGGGTCTGATGTACATAAAACAACATTGTCATCATAAAATCCCAGAATATATTCCCTTCTGTTGATAAGTACACCCTTTCCTGCCAGAATTTGGCATAATCTCATTGCCAGGTGTTCTATGCTTAGAGCAAATAATAACCTTGTTTTGTTCCACAGCTGTTGACATTTTTATGAATCTATATTATTTATCCTAATTGTAGCCAATGTAATATCATAAGTATTTTCCAATATTCTGACAAATTTAGGGCCACCCCCCAAAAAATCATATGATTTTTGTTTTAAGTACAACTATAATTGTTTTCTCTGTTTCTATGATCTCCAATTCTTGTTTTATCTACAATTTTTAAAAAGCATTTCTTGATCCTGTAACTGTGTGTGTTTGTTCCAGAAGGGAAATTTCCTGTTCCAGTTGTGATATTTGTGTCCTACGTGATCTGCTTAAATGTGATTTAAATGTCCGTCTCATCACTGCCTTCATTGTTTCTCACAATAGACCCAAGTTTATTCCTTCCGTATTATTTTCTTTACTTTCCCCCCCTAATGTTTTAGACAGTCTTTCTCTTAATAATTGGTTTGTTATGAAATTGGGCAGAAATACCATATGGGCGTAGTGTGTTCAACTGGAGTGAATTCAAATTTCATGGAGACTGGGGCATGTTCTGTTATTTTTATCACTTCTATTTGTCTTCTTTTCACTGCATTTAATAGTGGGGTTGACTTGTAATAGAAAGTCTATTCTGGATTGCAAACTGAACATTGGGGACACAGACGTATGAGTCGTGTCTCTCGAATTCATCTCCCCAGATGTCCCACAGTCCCCACTCTCATGGGAACTTCACCAGTTTCAGTTGGTCTCTGTCTTTTTTAAGTTCTATTGCACTCCGACATTTCCTTTCCCATGTGGAACCTACCAGATCTTTAAGGTAAAGGTAAAGGGACCGCTGACCATTAGGTCCAGTCGTGACCGACTCTGGGGTTGCGGCGCTCATCTTGCTTTATTGGCCGAGGGAGCCGGTGTACAACTTCCGGGTCATGTGGCCAGCATGACCAAGCCGCTTCTGGCGAACCAGAGCAACACACGGAAAGATTGTTTACCTTCCCGCCTATTTATCTACTTGCACTTTGATGTGCTTTTGAACTGCTAGGTTGGCAGGAGCAGGGACCGAGCAACAGGAGCTCACCCCGTCTCAGGGATTCGAACCGCCGACCTTCTGATCAGCAAACCCTAGGCTCTGTGGTTTAACCCACAGCGCCAGATCTTTACATGTTAATAATTTTATGTTCCAGTTAAATCATCACCAATTAATAAATCATTTGAGGAGCAGTTTTTCAGTTTGGCTAGAGTTTTTTGCAGAAAGGATAGTTGGCCAGTATTTGGTGCATAAATAGATGCCAGTGTGACATTATGGATTCCATTAATAATACCATCAACAAAAATAAACTTTCCATTTACATCTCTCAGTACTTTTGGAGACTGAAAATTAAGTCGTGAATGTATTAATAGGGCCACCCCTCAACCTTTATTGGAGCCACTTGCTGTGTACTTTTGGCCCACCAATGACAATGTAACCAGTGTATTTTTTATCTGCTTTATGTCTTTCTTTCAAAATGGCTATATGTGGATCTGTTATGAACGAATTAGTTGCCATTCTGGCCTGTTTTATTGGAACTCCCAATCCCATCAGATTTAAAGTAATTACATTAATCCCTGTACAATGGTACCTTGGGTTACATACGCTTCAGGTTACATACACTTCAGGTTACAGACTCAGCTAACCCAGAAATATTACCTCGGGTTAAGAACTTTGCTTCAGGATGAGAACAGAAATTGTGCAGTGGCGGCGCAGCATCACTGGGAGGCCCCATTAGCTAATGTGGTGCTTCAGGTTAAGAACAGTTTCAGGTTAAGAACGGACCTCCGGAATGAATTAAGTATGTAACCAGAGGTACCACTGTATTCATTTTGGCAAAGAATAAATAGTGTCCTTTGCCAGTCTAAGCTTTCCACATTTTTGCTCTGATTCTGGAGTTCAGTTATTTCTATAGTAAATCTACTTATATAAACTGGGGGGGGGGGGGGACACCTACATTTGAATTATTAACCTGAAACCTTTAAAACATACAGTAGAGGGCACTCCAGTCGTTGGCATTCGTCTGTCTCAAGAGACAATGGAGTGTGCCTCTGGAGGTGAAGCCAAACTGCTAGAGAATCATAGCACCTGCTGTGGCTGTAGAGATTGGTAGCTCATAACTGCTGCCTCCTGTGTTGTTGTTTTTGCTGTGTTTTGAAGGGCACACCTGGGCAGTGTGTATGGAGGTCCTGGGCTGCCCAGAAGACAAGACTCCCCTTTCAGCCTCGCTGATGTGTTCCAAAGGAAAGCAAAGCAATACATTTGGCACCATCTTGGCTTCAGGAGTTGCTGGAAGGAGGCATACAAGACTCCATCCAACCAGTTTAGGAACTCCACTCTGGATTGTGTAGGGTCTACTCCTTAGCTTTTTCTTCTCCCTTAGGGGAGTGGGTATTGGGCACTCCAGTACCACTAACTATAAGCATAAAAATCAAATTTATTTTAAACAAGTAAATGATGAGGTGCATTGAAGTGGGCATTTTATTTTAAACTTCATGTCCTTAAAGGTACCTTTAAGATGTTAATATTTGCAGATCATTGCAGTCTGATTACTTTTGCTTCTCTAGAAAATGAATCTTTTTTCTCTTTTAAACAGCATTCTAGCCTTGCAACAGTTCTGCCTTATTTTCTGTTTATTTAGCTCCTGTTTATTTTCTGGGCATAGTAACCTTTCTGAAATACGTACAATGCTGTCTCTTCCTAGTCCCATTCTTCTCCTTTATGGTCTTTGGGCTTTGCTGTAACATTCCCATTTGGGCTCTTAAACTGAGTCATCTTCACCAATAGGTTCACTATTCTGCTGCTAAAAAATCAATAACCTCACATGCACAGCCCCGTTCTTCTCCCCCACCCCATATTAAGCTTGCCTGGAAGACTTTCTGGATTAACCTAGTTTCTTGACTGGATGTGGATAATTTCAGTGGTCAGGGCGGGAAAGGCACCTCACTGGTGTTCAGTGGGGCTCCCTTTCTTGTTACTTCATGTTTCATAACATCATAGAATAATGTTAGGAATCCAAAGGGTCATCTAACCCCCCACAATGCAGTTTCTTCATACGCTAGAGCTGATCATTTTGATAGCATCCCAACAGTAGTGCTTGTGTACTTGGTGTGGGAGGATTGGATACTGTCATTATGTTTTTTTCTACTCTTCCAATTCATATCCCCCAAATCTTTCCAGGTCCTGCCAAATCTCCCACACGGTAATCTCTAGAAATATTTATACTCTGTCCGGATATTGCAAAGAGGGAGAGATACAAGGCCTATAAAGTTGTGTATCTCTTCATGTTGAAAATATAATCTTAATTTTCTTTTTATAATTTATCGGTATAACTTAAACAGAATACTGTACTTGACCATGCTCATATTAGTTAGTAAGTGTTAGTTTAAATGGATTTTAGAAGTCTGACAAAATTTGAGGGGAATGAAGTGATACTGTATGTAGAGGATTGCCAGACCTGGGATAGAACAGGACCGCTGTCCCTTTCATAATGGAAATTCCTCATACTGCCCACTACAGCAATATGATGAGCCAAAACTCTTCATCATACCTTTGAATATTGAAGGACCCTTCCACATATTAATCCAGGCGATAAGAGATATGTCATCTTCCACTCAGCCTCTGTTCTCCATTTAGAAATAGGAATGATAATAATAATGGTAATGTTGATCTATTTTTCAGGGGTGCTTTGAGGCCAAACATAATCAGAATCCAATGTTTTCAAAAACTCCTATTTGAGTCTTGTGCTTGTCCAACTGCTACATATGAGCTGTAGCAAAAAGAAATTAGTTTCTTCTGTTTATCCCCTGGTGTGTTTTGTTTTAATAAGGAGCCAATTGGTGACTAATGATTCGGAAGTAATCTGATGTGGTTCTGTGCAGTGCACATTTATGAATCTGTGAGTTGCTGTGGCAAAGTGTCTGAGTGGAACATTGAGCACCTTCACTTTCACTGTGTATTGTACATAGTCCCAGGTTCATTCTCTGCCATCTCAGGTGACTAGGCTAGCCTAGCTCCTTACCTGATATCTCAGGGAAAGAGATGTCTGTTATGATAAACAGCACCAGGCTAGAAAGACTACTGGCTAGAATCTGTCTAATGATATATTATATGTACATTGAATGATATGCCCCAAAGTATAACTGAAAGGAAATGTGTTATCTGCATCTTACAAGTAAATATATTAATGTATACTGTCCATACTTGAATATGGGGCCAGAAACACACACTCCCTCTATTTTCTAGTCACCATGGTAACTCTTAATGATTTCAGATGGAGCAGTTGTGCTTGTTTATGCACTCTGCCACAAAGACATAGAAGCAATCAAAACATGGCAGCTAGGGAATGAGGGGCCATGGGAGTGGCAAGTATTTGTCTGGCAGCTGTAGATGAGGAAGAACAGGGCAACAGGAGGTATGGTGTGAAGATCTATGTCAGCCAGGGCAGTTTTGTGTAGATTATCTACTTGGAGGCATGCAACTGTGATGGAGGAGAGACTCCCAGCTCCTTTAATCCAATCCTGCTCACAGATGCTTTGTCTAACCTCTATAGATAGGTTAGAAAATTGACAGCAGACTTAGAACATAATCCTTTATTGGTAGCAGCACATACCTGTTTTGGCACAGCATAAGATCTGCCCATCAGAATGCCCACCTACTTGCCCATCCCATCTACTGAGATAACTGGAGGAGTTGGCAAGCAGGGAGGTCCACCATGGCACAGGTCAGACATGTGGGCCCACAAGCAGCCTGGGAGTGGTTGTTGGCTTGGGTTCCTTGTCTGGGACAGAAGCTTTTGGTGTCACCCCAAGATCCTTTATGTGGACCCCCTCATAAGTTATGGACCCTGTCCAATGCCTTCACCTACCAAACTGAAAAGTTGTGCAGATTGATGTAGGTGTGAAATACACATAAAAGCCTTGATATGGAAGAAAACAAAAAACATCATGGCCAGCTGACCAATGTAGCCTGTGTATAAAATTCCTTCCCTGTTCCATTAACCAGCAGCTGACATCGACAGCAGGCATGACTGCAATTAAGGGAGGGAGAGAAGATAAGACCCTGATGGTGAGTGCAGAGACTGAATGTGGGGAAGTCTTTTCCACAGGCCCCACCCACAGGAACTATTTTGGGCTACCCGTTGTCTTCTAGGCTCCAAACACAGCCTGAGGTATGGTGCAAAAGCTTGTCCAAGTGGCTCCCTCCTGCCTCCGCTTCACCATTACACAAAAGTTTCACCAGTACACAAAAGGTACACAAAAGTCACCTTTTACAGAGCAGGATCTCAGTGAAACAGTAGCTAGATGATTTGGGCATCTTTTGAAGACAGCGTCTCTCAGATGAGTAACCCCACGGATGTAAGTATGGGTACTTTGTTCTTTGTGAGACTTGGAAATCAAATAGACAAGTGTCTCCTGTATAAATGGAGACTCTGAATTGTGACATATGTAATAGCTACATCTTTACATTGGATTACCAATGATCCATGACCATTATTGTGTAATAGTACTGAATAGGAAGCAACTAGACTTTCTTTGTAATGTGAAGCCAATAGCAGATATATGCCTATTGATATGAGGCACATATTGTATTATATTTCCATTAATAACTTTCACTATTTCTTACATTGTTCACGGTTCCCACTGACTTTGTGTGTGGTTTTGTGTATCAATATGGTGCCCCACAGAAGGCTTAGTGAATAAAGGCACACACTCCTCCACTGACTCCTAAGACAAACGGATGCCAACATGTGAGATATAGGGGGAACTTGGAAATGTCTTGAATGCAAACCAGCTACGTCTGAATCGGTTTCACTTTACTTGAGTTGGATTTCTTGGTTGTTGGACTGCAACAGAAACCTCTGAGCCATGGATTAGGCAGTAAATGTCAGAGTGCCTATAGACATGCAAGAATTCATTTTTATGGATATGCACCTCTATGGATGCTAAAAGCTGCTGGTAAAAAAATTAAATGACTGGAAAATGACATCCTAAATGTCAACATACAAAAAGAATTTAGCACGACACTAACAAATGCCAAAGGAAGAATGAATTCTTCTTTGGAAGATAACATCATCAAAACAGCGGAAGAAGGGACCTATTCTGACCATAATTCAATAGAAAGTGTATAATGGGAAGTTTTGAAGTATCTTCAGTTGTGCTAAAGGAAGCTTTCTGCTAATTAAGTTTATGGGGTCAGAACATCTTAAAACTGTTGTGGAAAATATATTTAAAATCCCACTTAGCAGTTCTATCGAAAGTGGTCCAGAAATTCAGAAGCCATTATCCAAGGAGCAGCTAAAACAATACATGTTCACCCTTCCAATGGCTCCATCTGACATCAGGTTTTGTAGACATATTTGCATATAAGATGCTATTTTCTATTTCCTATCTATGGTACTAATACTGGAGAGAACCCCCCCCCCAAAAAAGGTGCATACAATAAAGTCATTATTGTGGTGTGCACAATTGTCACAAAATCTCCGTAAATAGTCTTTTATAGCACTTTCATCATGTGAGACCAAAGAAATTAGTGTATCAGCTCTTACAGTCTTCTCTCATTCCAGCCTTAATCTTTTGATCCAAATGCTTCGCTGAAAAAGTATTTATATCTTTATGCATATCATTGTGCCATATTCGCACTTGCATGCCCTTTAATGGGTCTGCCCACCTCCTCCAGCTTTGCATCCAGTACTGTACTGGCAACAAGCCAACAGGGCAAAATTCTGCATTCCTGGGAGCTGGGAAAAGGTAGAAGAACTGATACCATGTAGGAACATAGGAAGCTGCCTTCTACTGAGTCAGACCATTGGTCCATCTAGCTCAGTATTGTCTATACCAGCTGGCAGCGGCTCTCTAGGCTTTAGGCAGGCAACTCCCCCAACTCTATCTGGAGATGCTATCTGGATTGAACTTGAGATCTTATGCCTGCAAGGCAGGTGCTCTACCACTGAGCTATGGCACTTCTCCTAAAAACCACTGGATGCGGGTGGTGCTGTGGTCTAAACCACTGAGCCTCTTGAGCTTGCTGATCAGAAGGTTGGCGGTTCAAATCCGCACAATGGGGTGAGCTCCCATTGCTCTGTCCCAGCTCCTGCCAAACCAGCAGTTTGAAAGCTTATGAGTACAAGCAAGATAATTAGGTACCACTGTGGCGGGAAAGTAAATGGTGTTTCCGTATGCTCTGGTTTCTATCACGGTGTCCTGTTGCACCAGAAGCGGTTTAGTCATGCTGGTGACATGACCCAGAAAGCTGTCTGTGGACAAACGCCAGCTTCCTCGGCCTGAAAGTGAGATGAGTGCCGCAACCCCATAGTTGCCTTTGACTGGACTTAATTGTCCAGGGGTCCTTTACCTTTACCTAAAAACCACTAGCACATTTTTCTCAGTCAGCAAGGATATTATTCCTCATAGGGGGTGATGGACTGTGTGTTAAATAAGTACAGTTGTCAGTTGGCAATGGCATGTGTTGGCTTTTGAGACCAGCCAGGTTTTCTTTATGCTGTTTAGCCATGCAATGAGTTCTGTATGCCTGCAAAACTTTGGAACTGTGATTTCTGAACAGCGGCTTCCTTAGCCATATCACAATTTTTCAAAGTAGTTGGTGCCATGACACGTAGGCTTTCTGTGCAAAGGAAAGACACACCCCACCCACACACCCCGTTCTAAGATGAACTGGCCCTTTGGGTCCTGACACATGAATTTCACATAATGTGGTAGTGCTAAAATTACTGGGGGCCAGCAAAGTCTTGGATCCTTTCCCTTTGGGATGGTTATCTGTTGTTCTTAGAAAGCTACCGGTGAATGAATTAGGTAATATTGGGTGGCATTGAAAAGTACAATTTGTGGAGTCAATTAAGGGCCCTTTCCTTTTCTAATCTGTGATGGAAGCATTGCTCTGTGAAAGATCACTGATTGGATATGGAGAACTTGTGTGGTGGCAGTCAATATAGTTACTGAATATCTGAAGAAGTGTGCATGCACACGAAAGTTCATACCAATAACAAACTGAGTTGGTCTCTAAGATGCTACTGGAAGGAATTTTTTTATTTTGTTTCGACTACGGCAGACCAACATGGCTATCTACCTGTAACTGAATATTTGTATGTTTTGACTGATGTTATTTTTCTGCATATATGTGAGCTTTAGGCTTCTGGGGGAATTGTATTTCTTAATTCATATACTCAGTGCTTTTTTCTTTAAAAAAATGTTTAGGAGTACTCTCATTTTCCCACTCATATTGAAATACTGTCCCTCAATGAGGCCAAATTTAGATTCACAATGATCAGGGGTATGTGTACCCCTTTGTACCCCCAGAAATAAGCACTGCATGTAGTAAAGCTTAATAAAGCATGACATTAATATTATGTAATACACTTCAGCCTTAAGATGGTGGTATGTCTGAATATGTGCATGTGTAGGCAGGGGGTTGGAAGAGCCAGTAGGTTTGGAGGATGAACTTGGGAGAAAAAAGTTTGACACTCATATCTAAAAGGGAGATCCTCAAAGGGCAAGGTTGACTTTCCTTCACTGACCTGGTGACTTAACTAAAGCAATAGCTCCACCTGCTGATAGATATAGAGGTAACCACAATGCAGCTTCACATACTGTATGTACTTCAGTGCTAGGCAATAGCTAGAATCAATTTGAACAATGTTTGTAGACCAGTCTTCTGAAAGTGAGCAGTGCTAAAAGAAACATGCTTAAAACATTGGAATGCAGCAAGCTAATGAATGAGAAGGAGTAGGTTTTACCCCTTCTGCGTACTCATGCATACTTCTTTTCATGCAAAACTTTCCCCCTTTGTTTACAGGGCAGCCATGTGGCCCAAATATTAATTTGAAGAATTGTGTTGCTAAAATACACATGGATTTCCCATCATGCCTAGTTTGCCTCTTAGCCTGAAAGCAGCAAGTTGGTTAGAGATACAGGTATTCCTCAAGAATAATTGCATACCTAAAGCACAGTGTGCCCTACCTAAATGTTGCCCCTGATAGTACATCTGTTTAAGATTTCAGAAGAAATTATATTTTAGTGAGACTGTGATGTGATTGTATAAAGTACCTGATAAAAAAACATCATTGGTTCTTGCAGGCATTGTGGAAACAGAAAAAAGAGGAGCTAAAATAAAACTTTATTTGGAGGTGGTGTTAGAACTGGGTTTGCTTTGTGCATTGGAGGGGAATGGCAATTCAAGACAGATGATCTAGGGTGAAATCCTATGGTTCCTTGAAGAGCATTCCAAGGGCCATACAGTAGGATCTACCCTTCATTCTCCAATGTCATATAGGGTGCTCTCATGTCAGACCCTCCCTTTCTAATGTCAACAGCGTCTCCAAAGCTCTGGCCCATCAAATAAACAAACTTCAAAGTTGGTAAGGCCCCAAATGGGGCATTCTGGGGAGCAGCTTTGATCTGAATGGTCAAAGGCCCTCCCAGTCACCTGACATGCTCCCATACTGAAGGGGGAATTGGACAAACTTACGAGAATGCTTAAAGCTTTCTCTCCCATTGTTTCCAATGAGAGAGAAAACAGGCAAACAAATAAAATATGCTAAGGCCTAGAAATGGACAGAGAACCACAGAACATTCCACTGCCAGTTTATGCCATGTCAGCTTGAGCTTGGCACTGTAGCCTTTTTTGTTTTGCTCAACAGTTCAGGTTTTACGCATTTAAAAGTGCTCTCTTTTGAAAGAACAAAAAGGGGGGGGGGGTTGAGTCAGTTTTTAAACTTACTACACAGAAACCCATTCCTTCAGCACAGCTTTGGGTAAAGCAGTAGTACTGCCTTTAGATTTCACTTACCTTACCCCACACCCTAGGATTGCAGCCTTAAAGAAATTCAGATTTAATGAAATTCATTTAAGAGGAATTTAAGACTTTAAACTGAAGAGTCAATCTTCACTCATAAATTTGGAAAGATAGTGTTTATAAGCCATTTCACCCAGCATTGGTATGGTTTTACGTGTTCATGCTGCTTTCGATTAATTGGACATGTAAATAGTTTACGGTTTCCTTTTCTTGCTTTTGAAGCTATTTTGTCATTGTTTCTTTCTGCAGTGTAAAACAAAATAGCAGCTTTACAAAATGTAACTGTTCACCTTAAAAACTGAAAGCGAATGAGATCCCATGATTGGCAGGGTCATTATCAGCATATTTAGTCTGGTGGTCACAGTTCCAACCTTTGAGAAATTTGCATCCTTGGTGGGATTTGAGGCAAGGACCCTTGACCTTGAAAGGATTAACATACCCTTTGATCTACAAGAACATTTGGAATGTGATCCGTAATACTTGAGCCGAGGGCTTATTTTCAGATGGTGCACCTCAGAGGGGCAAGCTCATCTGAACTGTTTCCTGCTTATGGACGCATTTGGTTTGCACTGTGCAGTTTCTGTATTTTAAGCCTTTTCAGTTCTGCTTTGCATGGAGCACAGTCAGTCACATCTCAGCCCTTCAGAGAATGGAGATACAGCACTTCAACAACTGAGTTGCAGGTCAAACTTATGTCTACTACTTCTTTGTTAGAATTCAAAGGATTAATGCAAAGTACTCATGTTGGAAATGTGGAAAAGAACTACGAGAGTTTTATCTTATGTAGTGGAAGTGCAAAGTAGCAAAAAGAAGTTGAGCAAAAATCAGAGCTTAAATAATTAAAATCTTAAGGTATGAAGTTTCCTGGGTTCAGTTGTGTTCTTGTTAAACCATGTAAATGAGTCCGTAAGACTGCAGCATGAAGAACTAAGCTCATATATGGCAACTGCTGCTAGAATTATGCCAAGAAGCGAAGGCCACACCATCTGTATCTGATTTGTATGAAAAAGGTTGGGAATATGCTGTTATGGTAAAATGAAAATGGCCCATCCAGCATCATGTTCTCACCATAGTCAACCAGATGCCTATGGGAAACCTAAAAGCAGGACCCCTGAGCACAGCGGCATTTTCCACATTTGTGATTTCCAGCACCTTTAGGAGGCAGAGACTCCAATTACAAGGAGCAGGACTTGACTAGGTTATCTTAAAGGTTGGCAATGGCAGGTTGGCCATCTTTTCTAGGTTTCCCTTGCAGGGACTGCTGCCCCTGATTTGCACTGCTAGAGAAGGCTATTCTTTTGCGGGTATCCTAACCTAGGCTAGAAAGAACACTGCAAATCAGATTAAATTGTCTGTGCTAAGGTTTGCCCTCTACTACTGGCTCTGATCCAGTGGTTTTAAATTCTTACGGATTAAGGCTATTGGGTTTCTTATTTCATAAGATTCCCTCTTCAGAAGATGAGGTTCAGAGTGCTGGGAATACTTCTCCTGCTTCTCCTTAGCAGATTGTAAGTTGCTGCACCAACTCTGTGGTTTTTCTAAGTGTGAGGATGGCTGATAATAGGCAGCCTGGAAATAGCTTATTCAGATTTCTTTCTTCTTATTCTAGGTATTCTCATATGTGTCCCAGCGGGCATAGGAAAGCATTGGCTCTCCCTCTCTAAGGGTGCACTAACTTCAGAGAGAGAGATATCTCTGTTTCAGTTCTCTCTTCCTGCCACCATGGCCTTTGCCCTCTCAACATTATTAGGGTGAAAGGGGTGTGCGTCTGGGGCATTTTGGGAGGGGTGCTCAGGGAGGAAAAAGAGAAGGCATGGATCTGAAGGAACCATAGCCTCTCCAGACTCCAGATGTGCCTCCAGCCCAGGGAATAGTCCATTGATTGTTTCTGGGTTCCTTTTAAGCAACAGTGGAAAGGGATGGAGGAGTGCAAAAGTGTTCCTCTACCCTCACTTCTACACACACCCTCTAAGTCTTAGTTTTAGGATTGCAAATAAAGATACTTGATTCATGGTCTTACCTGTTGCAGTTGCTTTCTAGCTTTTCTGTGTGTATTTCTGATTCACACCAATACATGTTGTAAGCTTAATGTTAACGTAGTGTTTATATACCGGTCATTATGTTGTGATACAAAAGAAAAAACACCTATAGAGATATAAGACACTACTCCCTTTATTTCTATAGAATTTGTGCCATATGTTCTTGGATACTGCACTTAGATATCTGCTCTTCCAAGCATCTTATGATGTCTTAGTATATTTAATTCAGAAAGAGCAGTTGTGCAAACATGTGTAGTATAGTGAATCGACATTGCATATCTATTGACATTTTACATCTTCTTTGGCGATCACTCGTAGCCAAGTAAGATTGTCTTCCATAAACATGGTTTTAACAATGAGTCCGTAAGTGACTGTGGGGGCTAATTCTAGATCCACACGTCCTTCCACAGTGGGGACATTGGTTTCCGGGCACGAGTTGATCACGGTGTGGATTTGCCAAGTGTGCCTTCTTCCTAGCACGATTCTCCCTTGCATTCTGAGTTTGAGTGTCTTCAAAGTCCATGACACCTTTGGTAAAGGCTGCTCTCCAACTGGAGCTCTCGCAGGCCAGTGTTTCCCAGTTGTCAGTGTTTATACTACATTTTTTTAGATTTGCCTTGAGACAGTTTTTTAACCTCTTTTGTTGACCACCAGCAAAACGTTTTCCATTTTTAAGTTCAGAATAGAGTAGTTGCTTTGGAAGACGATCATCAGGCATCCACACAATATGACCAGTCCAACGAAGTTGATGTTGAAGAATCATTGCTTCGACACTGGTGATCTTTGTTTCTTCCAGTACACTGATATTAGTTTGCCTGTCTTCCCAAGTGATGTGTAAAATTTTTCAGAGACACCATTGATGGAATCTTTTGAGGAGTTGGAGATGGCGTTTATAAGTGGTCCATGTTTCACAAGCATATAGTAAGGTTGGTAGTATAATAGCTTTGTAAACAAGAATTTTGGTTTCCCTGCGAATGGCCCAGTCCTCAAGCACTCTGCACTTCAATCAGGAGAAAGCCACACTCGCAGAGCTCAGGTGATGCTGGATTTTGGCATCAATGTTGGCCCTTGTGGAAAGATAACTGCCTAGGTAGGAGAAGTTATCGACATTTTCCAACATTACACCAACTGAGTTGGATTTGTGGCGCTGCAGAGGGGATATTTTGTATTTGTTGGTGCAGTACTTTGGTTTTTTGGATGTTGAGTGATAGGCCAAGCTTTTCGTAAGCTTCTGCAAAGATATTTAGGATGGTTTTGAGGTCATCCTCTGAGTGTGCACACACTACGTTGTCATCAGCATACTGAAGCTCTATGAAAGACATTACAGTAACCTTACTCTTTGCTTTCAGCCTGCTCAGATTGAAGAGCTTTCCATCTTTAGCATGAACGATAACATAGTCTAAGAGGTGCCAGTGGTTTGACCAAGGATGTCTCCATGAAGTTTTTAATTTATTTTTATACACTGGATTGCTTGGCATTCATTTTCACTGCTAATAGTGCATCATCTAGTGCCTGTGTGAAGACTGCAGCTTTGACCTGTATCTTTCTTGCCAATTTGGAAAAGAGGGATTGAAATGTCTTCTTCATTTGACACTGGCTTCTCCAAATTCACTAAGAGGGGTCAGACTTCTTAGCAGCTTTTGCCCACAATTCTCTGAGTTTAAGCAAGGTGATGTACATGCAGTTGCATCTATTTATTCTTTGACTACCCCATAGAAATGTGATTTTATTGAACTTGATTTCCATTTGGAGAAATTACTAGCAGTTGGATAAGCAGACTTAAGAAGCATCTGAAACACTTGGCCGTACCAATTGAATCCTTGGAAGTTGAACATGGGGATTATTGTGACATCACCAATGTGGCTTCTTTTATTTCAGTCAAACCCTTAGAATGATGAGTAGAGCCTGATGGAGATTGTGCTGAAATTCATCTTGTTGGAGAAAATAGAAGTAGCCTCTGAACACACACTCATATTGTAATAATCAATGAATCTTTCAAATGTTAAGAAGATTTATTGACTATTACTGTCATGTATCTGTGAAGTTTCATCACTACCCAGCTATTTGAAAGCTTTTCATTTAGGCAGGCACAACTGTTTAAATTGTGATTTTATGGATCACAACCTCTTAAGTACAGAATCTAAGTAAGCATATAAAACTGGGAAATCTCTCATTAGCCCACATTTGGCAGGATATTTAGATGTCAAAGATCACGAAGAATCCTGGACAGTAAAAAGCAACTATTAGAAGCATGATTTCCATCTGCTATATGTTGGCCTCAAAGAGAATTCAGATACCGGGTTTCTGGCTTTCATCACGAGTCAATGGCTGTCACTCCTTGCTGCCCATCGTGGGCAACAAGGAGGTTCAGGCAGGGGGAAGCCAGGATTTGTGAGGCAAAAATCATGGCAATGTTCCCCAGTGGGGTCTGGGGAGCTCACTGCATCCCGCTGTGCCACTCAAGCCCGTGTCGCCAACTTGAAAGGCAGAACTAGTGTGACCTGGGAGTGTGTCCCTGCTATGGACGAGCCTCCATCTCTGACATGATTTGTGCTTGGTTTCTTCATAATTTGGAATATTGGTGTTAATCAAGAGGCTCTTCTGGACTGACATATGCCAATGAGCTGCAATCAATCAGCTGCTGAAAGGACTGGGCTTGGTTTTTTGAAGGGAAAGGAAGGGGGAGGACAAGGTACTTTGTGCTTTCATATGGTTTTCAAATGGTGTTTATTTTTGTCTTCCCCTTCAAAATGAAACATAGCCACTGCTATGTTATTCTGTCTTTTACCACAGAAAAGAGGGGGGGAGGCTTTTGATTTATGCTCAACAAGGAACTTAACAAGGTTTTATTATGCCCTCCCCCCTTGGCCGAGGTGGAATGAACTTTATTTAAAATTATCTTTGGATTGGACCAGGAGTGTGATGGAGCAATGCAGAGCAAAAAGAATGAATGGCTGCCAAATAGATCTAGGTCAACACACACCACAATTGCCTCATTATGTAAATCATGTTCAGAATACCACAACACACATGTAACTGGCTGTAAAGTAACATAACATTATACAAAAAAACTGTAATCTAATCGTCATATCAAAAAATTGCAAAGCGCTGTTCCTGATGGCAATAACATATCATATTACTATTAATCTTCTATATGTTTTTATTGTCGTAAAGTCCAAGGATAGTAAAGTCCAAAGATTGTCAAGTCCAACGATTACAACATGCAGTTCCTGTTGGCGATTCTATTTTATACTGATATCTTCCTTCTGCATCATCCTATGTCTTAAAAGTGTAACAAACTAACTTGCCTTCTGCATAGTCCTATGTCTTGAGAGTCTAACAAACAGAACTACTTAGTAGCAATAAGGCAGCTGATGATAGACCAGTTATCAGGATACACCCTTGTTTCGCCCATTGGGCTTCTTCAGCGACAAGATTTCCATGAGATTTTTAAGACATAGGACGATTTCTCCCTAAATGCAGCCTAGCTGAGGCAATCATCTCATGAGGAGGAAAACAAGACCCTATTGGTTATTTTCATGGAGTGAGTGCTACATTTCTCAAATCTCTGATGGTAGTGAATCTGCATCTCTTCCCAAGGGAGTAAGGACTGCTTCAAACATGAAGGTGGGAGGATTGTTGGTTTTGGGTCCCAGGTGAGAGTTTGGGCAATTACCAGTCTTTCTTGGGCAAGAGCAGAGGCTAGACTAGTTTAAATAGTTCGTTATAGAAGTTACTGGAGAGACGTATGGCTTCTCTCTCTCGTGTATTTTGATAGTGCTTAAACTCCGTAGAGGAGTTTGATGGCCTATTACAGTGATGGATCCTTGATTTCTACAGGGTTTTCCTGGTGTGGGGTCGGGGGAGAACCATAGCTCAGGGGAGCAATGCATGCTTTGCATGCAGGAGGTATAGCAGGTAATGACATCCTGGAGAGCCTCTGACTGTCAAGAGTAAACAGTATTTAGTTGGATGAACTAAAGGTCTGATTCGATATAAAGCAGCTGGTATGTCTGGAGGGCCTGTTGATACCCTAGGCCTAGTTGATCTGTGGAAGGTACAAAAACACGGTCTCCTGCCAAAGCATAACCTAATCCATTCTTTCCAAGGAAGTTGGTTGCAATGAAGCAGCAAGGTCAATGGTTTGAGTGCAGGTTGGGGAATTCTTATAGAATCCTAGAATTGTAGAGTTGGAAGGGACCCTAAGAGTCATCTAGTCCAACCCCTGCAATACTGGAATCTCAGCTAAAGCATCCATGACAGATGGCCACCCAACATCTGTTTAAAAACCTCCAAGGAAGGAAAATCCACTGCCTACTGTATCTGTGGCACCAGGAACACCTCGAAAAGGAACTATGATAGGGTGAATGAATTTGTTTGTAAAAGTTGAAATTGCTGCTTTTTTGCATCTCCCCTGGTAATATTCTTTGAGGATGGTTAAGGATACAGCGGAGATTACCATGATAAATGCTGAAGGCAGTGATAGTGGCTTTTTAGTTGTGCTATTTCAATTGACTGCTCTGCTGCCACTTGAAGCAATTGAGCTACAATTGGCAGCTCATTAGGCAGGCATTTACTTCAGTTGCTCTGCATGGGTGATGCTATTGCCAGCAAGTACAGCCATACCTCAGAAGTTGAACAGAATCTGTTCCGGAAGTCCGTTCAACTTCCAAAACGTTCAGAAACCAAGGCATGGCTTCCGATTGGTTTCCGATTGTGCAGGTATGCCAGAAACAATAGCGGAAGCCGGACGTTCGGCTTCCAAAAAAACGTTCAGAAACCGGAACACTCACTTCTGGTTTTTTATCGTTCGAGAGCCGGAACATTCGACTCCCAAGGCATTCGGGAGCAGAGGTACGACCGTACTCTTGATAGAGATGCATTATTGCGTGACTGGTCCTCTCTACAGTTTGGGTATTCCTGAACCTGCTGCTTTAACTGGGCTGCCCTACAGCAGTAGCACTGCAGGACCGTTCAGACCTTTTTGCATCCATATTGTAATGCATTTTACATGGGGCTGTCTATAAAGATAGCCTGGACGCTGCAGTGCAAAATGCAACGGTTAGAATCTTAAGCTACATTTGAAGTGCTGGTCTTGACTTTAAGCAGTTTGGGACCAGGATACCATATCAACATCCAAGGCCCTTCTCTTTGTCCTACTGCCACCAGATCTCTGGTGGGCAATGCATATTTTTTGTAATGGTTCCTATACTACGGAATGCATTTTCAAGGGAGATTTGTGTGGCTCCATCATCAATTGTTTTTCAAAGGGCAGTCTACTACTACAGTAATAATATTGTTGCTGAGTAGATTGATTTGTTCTGACTTTTGTGACATGGCTGGTTTTATACTTTTATGCCCTGTTTTTTAAATCGGTGATACAAACAAGTTTTGTATACTTTTCTTTGTTACAACTTTGAGTGGGTGGGAAAAGAAAACACTTTAAAGCAGAAAATGAACAGGGCATTTCCTGGAAATTCTGCAGTTTGGTTTTCTTTTGAATCTTATAGCACATGAATCCATAGCATAAACTTCATATAACAGCTGTAAATAAGCAACGACAGATCATTTTGTATTTTTATTTTAAATGTATGGGAGAGGCAGTGACTCTTACAATACTATGTTCCTTTGTTGCATGGCCTCCTTGAAAAGGTCGTTGACATTTAAGTCTCACTTGACTATGAAATGTAAAGCTTTACTTGCTTTTTTTGCCATTTCAACCCCCCCTTTCTATGCTGGATGGATTGCTGCACAGCCTGTCTGTGAGAATAGCTCAAGCACATCTTTACTGACACTCTGAGCCCCAATTCAAATGGCAGCTGTCTAATGAGCCATCCCATGAAGAGAAGATGTTGTCTGTAGAAGTCATTGGCTCAGACAGCCTCTATGAGGGCATCCTTGTAGAATGACTCCTCTTTCACCTTGTCCTTTTTTCAGGAAGTGTCATTACTGCTTCTCCCCATTAGCATTCTCCTTAGTGGCCTTGATTTTCCTTATCCCTAGACTACCACTTTGTCAAGGCAAAGCTGCTGCAGAAAGAAGAGCAGTCGGTGGGTAACAGCAGCGACAGGTCTATTCTGGGTGAAAGGAAAGCCCCAAAAGCAGTTGGAGGGAGCCATGAAGGAAATACAGGTCTGTTGCTGCGAGAGCTTGAGCAGTGAGGGTAATTTCCATTCTTCCTGGCATCAGTTTCCAGGTGGTTCTGAAGATCTCAGCACCATGAATGTCTGTGATTGCTGACTGGTTAGTTTCCCATGGGGGAGGCCACAGCTATTGGTAGGGATAACTACCAAGTTCCAGTAACATGCACCAGAGTGGCTCTCATCTGAACCAGTAACTTCTACAGTCAGAGGAAGGTTTCTATTCATATGGCGGCTCAGTAAAAGACTGTAACAAAGGACATTTTAAGAATATGACCAATCATTCTGGAATATTGATATTCCTCCCAAAAACTCACTGTTGCATAAAAAGTTTATCAAATTTAACAGCAGGCAGAATTGCAAGTCATAATGCTGTGGGGTCTTCTTTTTCAACAGAGCAGTGCTTAGCGTGAATACAGAAGATGGCCTTCTGTCTGAGCAATTATAATAAATATACTTTGGGAGAAATAACACACATGTCCTGGCAGTGCACATGTTGGACAGCATATTCCTATTCCCAGCTTAGTACAGATGCTTTGAGAAATTCTGACTTACAGCTGTATTTCCCAGAGCATCTGTACTAACCTAGGAACAGGATTTTCTTCTACAGCATACATCAAAAGTAAAATGAACCTTTAATTTCTTTGTGCAGTTCAGTACAGTATACCAAAGTGATGCTGATACAAAATGCCATGGATTAAATTGCTGGTACAGGGCATTCAAATGTAACTGCATGGTGGGAAATTTTGCTCTGTCTCCATGGGCAGTTTTTTGTATGTATGCAAAATTCCCATTGAGAACAATAAATAAATAATAAACCTTTATTGTCACTACATCACCTGTGTGCAGTGAAATTAAACGAGCCCCTCCCCCCAATACACTCAGTCTTGTTCACATTCTGCGTGCTTGTCGGAAGTCAATTGCCCCACTATTTTTTTTTCATTCAGCAGCCCAACAGCCCACGGATAAAAATGGTTCTTTAACCTGTTGGTGCGGTTGACTGTATTTCTGTATCTCCTGCCCAAAGGTAGGAGATTAAAGAGGTGCTGGCCAGGGTGTGAATCGTCCCTAAGAATTTTCCTCTCTCTCCTGAGGCAGAGGTCTCCTGCGATGTCATCTAGCAAACTCAGGGGACAGCCCATGATATCATGTGCTCTATTCACCACCCTCTGTAGGGACTTCCTGTCTGTGGCTGTCAAACCAGCGTACCACACTGTAACACAGTATGAAAGGACACTTTCTATTGTGGACCAGTAGAAGGAAATCATCAGTTTTTGTCTGACATTGTTCTTTCGCAAGACCCTGAGGAAATGTGGTCTCTGTTGGGCCTTCCTAACCACCTGAGTTATATTGTTTTTCCAAGTGAGGTCTTCACTAAGGTAAACTCCCAGGAATTTAAAGGAAGAGATTCTCTCCACACAGCCCCTCCCCCCCCATATACAATGGGGCTAGTTCCCCTCTCTTTCTCCGAAAGTCCAACACCATCTCCTTTGTCTTGCTGATATTTAGGTGCAAGTTGTTCTCTAGGCACCATGTCGAGACTTGGTGGTTTGGGCAAGAGGAGAGAGGATAAACAATATAAAAGGACTACTCAGAAGGCACATCCAAGCAACTCTGAATGGGAGCAGGAGCATGCACATGATCCCTGCCCCCAACATCACTGTGAGTTTGTGACCCTACCTGCTGAGTTCTGAAACTTCCCTATGTTGAGCTTTTACTCATATTTGCTTGAATGCAACTGGAGTGCATTGCACAGTTAGAGAGCCCTGATCACAAAGAGGTTCAAGCAAGTGAGTAAAAAAAAACCACCGGAGACCTTCCCTGTTGAGTAGGCAGGGCTTGTCTACATGTCCCTTTCAACAGATCTACAAAGCTGAATATGCCTAAAATCATTCTACTTTTTAAATCCAGAGGAATTTAAAGCTTAAAAGCACTACAGAGACAATCTGCTATCCAGCATGGGCAGGGCACACTAGTCATAATTTCCTTAAGCATACCTGCCCTGTTGGCCAAATGTTTTTGCTCCATCTTCACAGTATAACGAGAACTGCAATTTTAAATCATGAACCACAAATCCCCACTTACCTTGGTTACCTACAAATTGCTTGTCTACCATTATTACTTATTCAGATGCATAACTCTGTTCTAGAGACAGAGACAGTACAGAGATGGTTTGCCTTAGAAGTGGGATCATGATTACGCTTTTTCAATTATTTTTACATAGTGATTTCACAAGTTTATTATTATTATTATTATTATTATTATTATTATTATTATTATTAATTTGTACCCTGCCCATCTGGCTGGATTTCCCCAGCCACTCTGGGCAGCTTCCACAGAGACCAAAAATACACTAAAATGTCACACATTAAAAACTTCCCTGAACAGGGCTGCCTTCAGATGTCTTCTGAATGTCAGGTAGTTGTTTATCTCTTTGACATCTGATGGGAAGGCGTTCCACAGGGCGGGCGCCACTACCGAGAAGGCCCTCTGTCTGGTTCCCTGTAACCTCACTTCTTGCAATGAGGCAACCGCTAGAAGGCCCTCGGCACTGGATCTCAGGCTGAACGATGGGTGTGGTATACTGGATCTTCAGGTATACAGGACTGAGGCCGTTTAGGGCTTTAAAGGTCAACACCAACACTTTGAATTGTGCTCGGAAACATACTGGGAGCCAATGCAGATCTCTCAGGACCGGTGTTATGTGGTCTCGGCGGCCGCCCCCAGTCACCAGTCTGGCTGCTGCATACTGGATTAATTGCAGTTTCTGGGTCACCTTCAAAGGTAGCCCCACGTAGAGTGCATTGCAGTAGTCCAAGCGGGAGATAACTAGAGCATGCACCACTCTGGCAAGACAGTCCGCAGGCAGGTAGGGCCTCAGCCTGCGTACCAGGTGGAGTTGGTAGACAGCTGCCCTAGACACAGAATTAACCTGCGCCTCCATGGACAGCTGTGAGTCCAAAATGAAATTCTATTATCCTAACCCTCAGTTCAAAACTTTTAAAACACCTTGAACATCAGTATTAGTTTTATCCAACCAATAAACATAAGATACTGACTTTTATCAAAGGCCATGATGATATTAGAAATGTTTTTTATTAAATATGAATGTATTCTATGCAAGATATGATGTAATCCAGAAAACAAAATCTTGGAAGATAATCGGAAGCTATAAATCTTCTCAAGGTCATAAGTGAAACAAAAATAATTAGTCTTAGAAGGCTGTAGAAGCTGTGTGCCAGATGGCTTGGGGCTAAATAAGGAAAAGCTTATTCAGGTATAAAGGAAAAGTTAGTAATTTGACTCAGGTGCAAGTCAGCATGCACCACAACTGCAGACAACAAGAAATAGCTTAAATATTGGAAATAAATGCACAAAGAAAAACCATTTTAAAAAGCCGGTAGTCTGCACACCATGCTCAACAGTCTAAAAATCACTTGCTGTTCAGGATCATACCCATCTAGCTGTGCATATCTGCATATGTAAGGCTTCTGTTTAGGTATCATTTGCTGAATCAGAAACTGAAGATGAAAAGTAGACATGTGCAGGAATGCCTTTTGTAAACCAAACTTGATTGGGATTGCAAATCTCTTTCTGTTGTGTGCAGGAGATTTGAGTTTTGCTTTGTGTACCATGTGGATGAGATTGCCCAGATCAGCCATCAGTTGTCACCAAAAGAAACTGACCAATGGGCAAAGACAACCCCCCCATCAAATCCCCCTCCATGGCAATGCACACATTGTAGCCAACATTTTCAGTGCTCCGGAAGATGCCTTTCACTATACATGACTTCACCACCACCCCACCCCCCCCCAAAAAACCACTGTCCCCTTACAGACATTCTCGCCATTAGTGGAAATGCGAAGTAAGTCTCTGGATTTATTTGGTGAAGGCCTACACACACAGTTCACAGCTGTTAATATTTAAAGCAGCCTCAGCCTGTCCAGTCTTCATTGTCTAATCACCCCTTGTTTCAATAACTAAGGTGTGCGATTATTTCTTATTATTTTTACCAAACGTGGGAGTAATGATGCTCCAGCAAATTGCCATGATGAAAACTAATTAAAAAGCAAGCAAGATTCTCTTAAGGTTTGCGTGATGCTTTAAACAATCAGGAAGATATTGCATTTTGGGGAGTGTATAGTTGCTTAGAATCCCAAATGTGTAAGCAAAGGATAAATTTGTAACAAGGAAATGCAAATTGTTAAGTAGTGATCCCTATCTCCTGGTGTGTGTGTTTTTGTATATGACAAAGGGTATCTATAATGCATAAATTGCTTATCAGTTGGTTTATCACCAAGATAAAATCCTATACTAAGAAATATATTGTAGCATTGATTAAAAATGTTCTAATTAACACTGTGTCTTCTGGGAAGTTCTCAAAAGAACTTCACTGCTAGGCACTCTAGCCTTTTCACAGTAGAGACCAATTCATTCTGTCAACCCTAACACAAGATAACTAGATCTAAGACTAGATTAAGTCATTACTAGATTTCTAATTTGTTTCTACTGTCTCCTGCCTCCCTTTTTAAAGGTTGGAGTGGAGTAGAAAACAAAACTTTCCTGGCAATTTAGTGTAGATTAGAAGAAAGGGATGTTGTTGTTTAGTCGTTTAGTCATGTCCGACTCTTCGTGACCCCATGGACCAGGGCACGCCAGGCACTTCTGTCTTCCACTGTCTCCCGCAGTTTGGTCAGACTCATGTTTGTAGCTTCGAGAACGCTGTCCAACCATCTCGGCCTCTGTCGTCCCCTTCTCCTTGTGCCCTCAATCTTTCCCAACATCAGGGTCTTTTCCAGGGAGTCTTCTCTTCTCATGAGGTGGCCAAAGTATTGGAGCCTCAGCTTCACAATCTGTCCTTCCAGTGAGCACTCAGGGCTAATTTCCTTAAGAATGGATGCGTTTGATCTTCTTGCAATCCATGGGACTCTCAAATCTCCTCCAGCACCATAATTCAAAAGCATCAATTCTTCAGCGATCAGCCTTCTTTATGGTCCAGCTCTCACTTCCATACATCACTACTGGGAAAACCATGGCTTTAACTATACGGACCTTTGTTGGCAAGGTGATGTCTCTGCTTTTTAAGATGCTGTCTAGGTTTGCCAGAAAGGGATATGCAGAACTGGTTCAGATAATTGCTTATATGTACAGCCATTAATTATCTTGAATATTACTACATAAATTTAGAGGTCTCCAGAGGCTAGTTTCTGTGTTAGTTTGCTGCGACAGAAACAAGAAAGCTTTGTGGCACCTTAAACATGTTTATTATGGTATAAGCTTTTATAGCCTAGAGTCCACATAAAGTATTATTCTCAATTGGGAGGTTTACCTTAATAATTTTATTAGGCTTTAAGTTGCCACAAAACTCTCTCTTGATTTGAAAGATAGGTTGGAATGAACCTTTTATTACAGCTAAGTGAGTGTGATCAAGAAGCAGATTTTCTTCAGTGTAAAGTGGTGGTTTGGGTTTAAATTGGAACGTTCACTAGGGCAGAAGGAACCACAGTGATGCTACGAAGACGAAAGGGGGGGTAATTGTTGCAATAACTTTAAAGAAAAACTGACAGCCTCTGTTAAAAAGAAGCCAAGTGACAGCGAAAGCACCTTGCTTCCATTCCAAATCTCTCCGTTTATTTGTAAAGACTGGCATTACAATCAAAAAAGGACTCAAAATGGAGTGATGTACACATCATTGGTGTTTCATGATGCAAATAATGAAATCCCTGAATGGATATTGCTTCACCTTGGATTTTAAAAATTGACCTAAGAAAAACCTTAATTCCACTAATGATCACAAATGGCAAAATGAACAAAAAGGAAAACAACAAAAAGAAAATAAATCCAAACTACTGGCAAGTTCATAACATATACATAGTGGGTTGATGACACTGGTTTCAAATGTACAATAAAGCCCACAACACTTTATTACTATGAATATTATCGTGAATGTTTTCTCATGTTGATCAACTTGCTTCAGAAGGTTGCTTTTTGTTGTTTTAACTTGCATAATAAACATGCAATGAAATTATTCTTTTTAAAGTTTTTTTCTGCAGTCTTTTTGTTTTCATACAAAGATTTCATAAAGTTGCAGTGTTGCATCAGAGCATTACCAAAATAAGTGTAAGAGATAAAGAGGAAGATACCTGTGAACTGAGCTTAATGAGAAAAAAACTACTTTTTATCCTGAGACACGCCATAGTCTTATTTAAAAGGTGTGCACAGCCAAATCCCTCCCAAGTCCCTCCAGAAGACAAAATAAATATTAACTGGGAGGAAAGAGAGGACAAATAAAGAAAAAAAGATGTCATCATGCACTCATCTTCTGCATAGCTCAACCTACATATAGTAAGGCACTATTTCCCCACAACTTAGCGTCCACAACAATCCTTTACAGCACTCCGTGAACTACAGAGGTCCTTCCAGGATGATGAAATAAATAGATTGAATGAATGTGGCTATCACAGTACCCCACATGTGTTCTCTTAGTTAAGGAAATCATCAGGCAGTCTCAGAGAAAAAAAGCTGTCGAGTCTCTTGTTGTGTGCGTGTGTTCATGTTATGTATGGGGATTTGTTGTGTGGGATATTTTTTCTTCTCTTCCCAGAGTTAAGTTCTCATTGTTCTCAAAGCAAACATAGAAGAAAAAAGGACAGCTGAGTCATCAAAAAAAGCTTTGGTGCTCCAAACAGCACACTGCTTAATAGATCTGGGAAATCTGGTAACTGTTCCCAAAGGAGTCGGGAGAGGTGTGGATGGTTTCTCAAGAGATAGTCCTCAACTAGAATTAGTTAAGCTGGTCTTCATACTGCTTTCGAAAGCAGTCACCGGCAGGGAAAAATTCCCAGCATCGCTCTTGATACATTTTCCATACGTAGGATTCCTGTAAGACACAGAAGAGAACGATAGTTGAACTTACTTTTAAAATACATTTGAAAGACTTTTGCCACTTACTCTAAAACTTTCACTATTGCAAGTCTGAAGTATTTTGAAAGGATGACCAAAACCTAGCTTTTTATGCTGAAATACGTACTGTACACACTGATTCAACTTTATAGAGAAGGGATCATTAGCCTTATCTGAAAGGTATTTCTTCATGATCTTACAACAGTCTGGTGGTTTTAGTGTCCCCCCTGTACCCAAAGACAGGAATGTAGTTACTTCAGAGAAAAGCTTAACTCCGTCGCCTTGAAGCAATCTCAAGTACGTTCCTGCTTTCACATGAGGCAGAAGCATTATAAATACTTTAAGCATTTCTACTTATTTCTTATCCAAGTCTGTGTTTCAGTTTCTGTTGTTGTATAGTGTTGTCTAACCAGGACCCTATTTCTTTATTATCCTCGCCATTGTAGGTCTTGGAGATAAATGGACTAGATCCAATCCACAGCATCAGAAAATTAAGCCTCATGCAAGTCTACAAAATACTGTATCTCTCCGTCTAGAATAGCAAAAGCAGCAATTTTAGTTATGGGATAATATGCTTCTGTAGGACTTTACAAAATCTATCTTGGTTTCTTCCACAGGGGGAATGAATATTATGTACGGATGAGTATTAACATTTCTTAATTTTCCAATGCTTGTATTTTTTCAAAGGGCCAGAACTCAAGAACCATCCAGTTAGAGGAGCATGGATACAGGATATGCATCCAGATGAACATATGTATATGGAATGCTTAAATCTCCCTTGCTGGACTGGAACAATACATCAGCAAAAAGAAATACAGGTGGCAAATCCCCCAGTTTCTACATGACATACCAAAACTTTGGTGAGTGGAAAGAACCAGAAGTTGAAATGTTTGTGAATTCATTAAAAAAGTTAAAATGTGACCTTCCAAACTAACACAAGTAGTAGAGGAGACAAAGAAAATATCAAAATTGATGTAAGCTCTTGAAATGTTTCTAAATGAAACTTCACATAGCTATCAAAAGTAACAAAAAGTTATTTTCTCATCTAATGGACTTCTAGGTACTGGTACCAATTTGTATCACAGTAGATTACATTTAAAAGTTTCTGGAAAAAAATGAATCTTAGGTAGTTATTGTTACACAACATGTTGGTGACTCACCTGCCCGGTATGTTCGGTTTCATCTTTATTTATGAGATACATCAGGAAAAATCTAAGATAAAGAAAGAAGTTGTTGTTCATGATTATATATATACACACACACACACACACACACACACACACACATATATGAGAATGAAATACCTGTATATAAGAAATAACTAAAAATGAAAGAACGTATCAGCCTGTCATTAGAAAGCAAAGGCCTCTCACGTGTAGAATGGGAAATTCATGGCTATGATTTATTGCTCCAGTTCAGAAACCAGTCTACTAAATCATATTTTATTGAACTAGGAGCAATCCTTTCGCTGGTTGGCTCCCTCCTCACCTCACTTCACCTATTCCCTCCCTGAACAAATTCCTGGTTTCTTAACATCCAAACTGAGAAATTGGGGGTTAGGGTCCCTCCATACTAGGATATGAAACTAAATTCTGGTTTCAGTTGAATCCAAACTTGGCTTCCAGAAATTGAATTGAAGTGAAAGGCTACAGGACTCATTGTAACTTGTTAATATATATTGCATCTCTTATTTTAAGAATTTAACTAAGCCTTTAAGTCCATTTAGTTCATAGAATCATAGGGTTCATCTAGTCAAACCCCCTGCAATGCAGGGATATTTTGCCCGACGTGGGGCTCAAAGCCTCAACCCTTAGATTAAGAGTTTCAATAGGATTTATCTTCTAGTTGTCAATTTCGTGCTGTTTCCAACGATTATGGTTCAGTTTCAAATTGCATATCATAATTCAAGATTTAAGCACATTATCCAATACTAGATGGGGACTCCCCTGACCTTTTTTTGTTGTTGTTGTCACAAAGCAAAATACTTCCTTTTCCAACCACCATATAAATTTAACTAGAGTTTTACTTCAAAATATTGACTTGTTGCATCTCCTATTATGTTTCAGATTCGATGACATTAAAGTACTTACAGATAATTAGCCAAGTTGTGCTCCTGTAGAGTATGTGTTTCAAAACCATGGGGCACTGTGTCAAAGTAGTCATTACCTATCCCACAAATAAAGCATTTGGTCTAAAAAGAATGGGGAAAAAATACATTGTCCAAATATTCTTTAACAGTACAAGGAAAACAAAGAAACTCTGTATGCCAAGTTCAAACTTCTTAGCAAAATCCCTTGCTTTAAGGCCTTAAATAGAAATGTACCCTCTTCTTTTCCAACCTATAGTTTCTGAATGCTAAAATATTTCTCTCTGTTAAGTAAAAGAAAATAAAGGGTCGATGCTGAAATGAAAATTTTCCTATTCCTTTTCCTGTACTATTTCTGAAAAAGCCATATGTATCAGTAGTAGAACTAGGGGAAGATGAAGCAGCCTATTTCTGTTTGTTTGTTTTTTCAGATTTAGCTGCATTTAAATTGTACGCCTCCCTTCCAAAGCACACATTTTCCCCAAAATAAGCTTTTCTGTACACTTTCCAATGCATTTGCCTTCTAAGTTTGTTCAAAATGTGTATTTTTTTAAACCGAAACTGCATTGCAATATTCACAAAACACATAATCCAATTTTATTTATCCATGTATAAATACAAGGTTGGCAAATCAGGTTGGTTCTCTTTAAAATGTGAGCCGTACTAATTTATTCTCCATCCCTAGGTGGAGAACATGCATTACTTACACAAGATTAGTCCCTAGCATTTGTTGCTTAAAAGGATCTCAAGAAACAGGGCTGGGAAACACCACTGCCTAAATCTTTGGAGAACCACCACTGCTTGGCATAGATTATAGCACTGAATGTTGGTGGTATAAGCCCTCAGAATGCAGTGCTGCTCCATAATGCCAGCCCAATAGTCCATTATATATTGTATGTAAAAGAAGTACGCCAGGGAAATCCTAAACTGGAATCCTCTCACTAGGATGTTTGTTATACACAATATTTTTTTCTATTACACATGTATTTCTGTTTCACAGAAATACCATATACATCACGACAGAATTGCTGATATATATTACCTCCATGTCTTCTTTAACTTGTTCTTGCTGATCTCTTAATTCTCCAAATGCATCAATAATTAAACCTGGTAATAAATAAGGTGATACTTAAAATAAGGTGATGCTTTTGATTTTGTAAACTCTGTCATAATCTGATGCACACGTTTAAACCTTACTCAAAACTAAAGTTATATGCATTGAATGCTCAAATCACCGCCAGAGTTTGTAGTAAATATGACTGTAGAGGCTGAATCTATGTTTAACTCAGAGAAACATTTCTGTCAATCTGTGGGGAGGCACGGCAAGGCCGCCCACAGGGATGCCCACAAAGTCCTCCGCTTCCATGGGGAGGCACAGCAGGGTCCTCCTCCCCTGCGGCGAGGCCCAGTGGGACCCTCCGCCACCGCAGATATATATTGTGATATATCGAGATATTGTGATGTTTAGTTGGTGATATAACATGATATTGAAAACCAGATATTGTCCAGCCCTAGTGTGTACATGAAGTGCTTGAATTTGCCATATAAACTGGAATTGTCTGAAACACAGTTCATAAAACAAGAGGAGAAAACTACTGTATTTTTCAGTGTATAAGATGATGTTTTCTGATTAAAAATTGTGGGTCGCCTTATACACGGATGGTGAATGAATAGAGGTTTGGGCTCTGGTGCAGGTGGCCCAGGCTTGGGTTAGGGCTCTGGCTCTCTTTCTTAATTTGGGTTCCAAAAAATAGGGGTCGTCCTATATGTGTGTCTTATACAGGCATAGGCAAACTCAGCCCTCCAGATGTTCTGGGACTACAACTCCCATCATCCCTAGCTAACAGGACCAGTGGTCAGGGATGATGGGAGTTGTAGTCTCAAAACATCTGGAGGGTCGAGTTTGCCTATGCCTGGTCTTATTCATGGAAAAATACAGTAATTGTAGATTGACTTTAATCTCTTGTTCCTTCTTCACAAGAGTGTGTATATGGAATACAAGTCTTAATTGCTAAAAGATGCTTATGTGACAGCATCCAGAGGTTACATCATTTCATTTTCCTGTTCTCATTATGAATGCTTATTATTAACACAGTCACATTAACAGAGCTCGACAAAGGTAATGGACTGTGGCTTAGAGAACAGGGGAAAGAAATAAATCACATCAGAGCCAAGAATATAAATACAAGAGAAGGGGAGATTTGCTGCAGAAGAAGGAAAGAGTGAAGAGGTACTGGGTCTGAAGGCTCTTGCAGATGAGAAGTATTCATATATATACACTCAGATTGTGGGCATGAGCCAATCATGTGCAAAGCTCTGCAGGACCTTTTGTGGTTGGAGTTCTTGTAGAAGTGAAACTAGAGTGTGTGCTTTTATGAGATTTCAGTAGATATACAAGACCTGACAACACCATTTTATCCTATTCGCTTGTCTCTAATTTTCAGCTATATAGCACCGTATGTGTGACTGCTATTTCAATCAGGCGTTTTTTCTTCCATACCAGTTGATGCATGAGAGCTGGAATGTTTTTGCTCCTTCAGTGCCATGAAAGGAGCATCTTGGGAAAGAGGGGATTCAGCAAAAAGCATTAGCTCCATTTTAATTGAGTGAAATCAACCTGTAGCATTCAGCTTGCTTTGCTCTTGAGCCTGCATTTAGCTGTTTTGGCATACCAATCCACATCAGCACAATTTCACAAAGATGGTGCAGGGAATCAGAAACCATATATTTATTGAATGGGGCACGGCAGGAGACTCAGATGACTGGAACTGCATTCAAAGATAGCAAATATCCTGGTCATAAGGCATATGCCAATAAGAGCTGTTGGCAGTTCACAGACAGCAATCAGATCTCATATCTCCTGTTCCTTGTATGCAAATACATCTGTTAAATATTATTTTGTTACCCGCACCCAAAAAGGGGGTTATTTTGACTGGGTAAACAGTACTGTCTATAGCAGCGGTAGCTACTACAGTGCCCTTCAGATGTTATGGACTACAACTTGCATCATCCCTGACCACTGACAAAACTGACAGGGGCTGATGGGAATTGCAGTAGCTGGAGGCCATCACAACAGACCCATGGTAAGCCCTATTTAGATTTAGGCTCAATCATTGCTAACAGATTAGGTGATTGTTTCCATGCCCTGGTTTCGAGCCTCCCAGAGGTATCTCACTAGCTGCAATTGGATGGACAATTACATTCTAAGGTGACAGAGTATCTTTGGGACAGATGCTAATATGTCAACACTAATTTCCTCCCACAAGGCATTCTGGGGAAGGAAGCAAGAAAGAAAGAAAGAAAGAAAGAGGAGTTGCAGCAGCCCAAGCTCAGCTATTTCATTGGAGACTTTTGGAAAATAAGACGTAAAGCATCCATTAGGTGATATTTGAAAGCCTAACTCTACCACCACCACCCCCCAAACCCAGTATGGATGTTTTCATGCTACTCTCCTGCCTCCACTGCTCCTGTTTGTTTGATTTTTGCCCCCCCCCCCGAAATGAGAACTCTCCCCAAATGAAACCAAAAACCCTAGTTCTTTTTAATGTGTGTACACTGTGGAGGACTGGATAAATCAATAATTCTCAGAATAAATAATTATCAGTTTTACTACAGGGTTGATGGTTTCTCTTTTTATTATTTTTTGCTAGCTCTTCATAAACTGGGAAAATGAAAGAGATGCTAGGTTGTTTACAGTTCAGCAACTTGTAGCTTAAGTTGTAACAATAAAAAATAAATTCAGTTTGTAATTATTGTCTGGCTAAACTGTACTTTTAATATACCAGACATGATAAATCTATGATAAGCTAAGTTATACATTATGTTCCTAAAGTAAGAAAGTGATCTTTGACATGCAACACACACTTCTTTATAGTACTAAATTGTTTCAATTTTTATTAAATTTCTGTCCCGTCCCCCCATTCCCAATCTGTGGGAAAAAGCATTTCTCACCCTCCTCCCATGGCTTCAAAATTTCCAGAAATTTTTACATCTCTACACTAAACTCACATTAAATATATTTTGAACATAAGCAAATATATTAGACACAGAAAGTTTATATTTTTTATATATTGGATGGAATGATGTTTCATCCCATGTGCCAGGGAAAAATGGGATTTTAATTATCAGTAGGGAAAGGGTAATTTTGTTGGTTAAAAATACAATATAAACTGAAAAAATATGCATATGTACCTTGGATGATAGCGAGGAGAATAACTATTACAAAAAAGAAAAATGTAATATCAAAGATGATTCGATAGATTTCATATTCATCGCCTGCTGGATCTTCAATTTCATCACCAATTCCACCACCAGCACGCACTCCCACATACATGTGAAACATATAGCACTACGAACACATGGGAAAAGACAGTAATATTAAAAATGCACATTCTACATCTGCTATTGCTATTTACAGTGGTGCCTCGCAAGACGAAATTAATCCGTTCCGCGAGAGTCTTCGTCTAGCGGTTTTTTCGTCTTGCGAAGCAACCCTACTAGCGGCTTAACAGATTAGCGCTATTAGCGGTTTAGCGGCTATTAAAGGCTTAAAGGCTTAGCGGATTAGCTGCTAAAAGGCTATTAAAGGCTATTAAAGGTTTAGCAGATTAGATAAAGGGGGGGGAGCGAAAAAAAAATCTCAAGACTTGCAAGACATTTTCGTCTTGCGAAGCAAGCCCATAGGGAAATTCATCCTGCGAAGCAACTCAAAAACGGAAAACCCTTTCGTCTAGCGGGTTTTCCGTCTTGCGAGGCATTCGTCTTGCGGGGCACCACTGTATTAATCTGCATAAGGCTTAAACTGCACCTTGATCTTTCGGTCAGAATTTCAGATAAATGAGTGGCTGCAAAGAGAGTGGGAATGCAGGTCTGTTTACCTGAGGGAAAGGGGGTGAGAGAGCATCACACTCTTCAGAGAAGCTCTCAAAGATCATGGCCTGGTTTGGACATAACAAACCTACACCAGCCTCAAGCCCGAATGCTCCCTAGTCCCTATCACCAGGCTAAACCTTTCCATGCTTTGATGGGGGGACCATTAAGCCCCTGTACAATTTTTTTTTGGGGGGGGGGGAGTCTTCACCCTTCTCAGTGGGGAGGATGAAATCTGTTGAGGGGAGTTACCAGGAGTCAGCAGAGGGTTCCAGTTGCCTTTCTTTTACAAAACACTGCTTGAAGCAGTGGTGAAGTTACCCTCAGCAGGCTGGCACTGTGGCAGTGCCCTCTTACAGAATTTCATTCCCACGAGGTTGTTGCTGGGCTGTTGACTGCAGCTTCACCACTGCTTAAATCAGCAGCAAAACTTATTTTTTAGGCCACACCACACCAATGTGAAACTGCACAGAGGCCACAAAGAATGATGAATACGTACAGGGGGCAATTATTTTGTTCTTAAAAACTGTAGAAAACAAGGCATACTAATTATTTTTCCTATATTCATACAAAATTTTCTTGCTAAAATATCCCTCCTGAACAGCTGATAACTGGAAACTAGGAACATTCACACGGGAAGGAGCCAGCTTCCCCCATGGATTGGGATATCTGTGTACAGAATACGGCTTTCTTTTAAATTTGTTGTTTTTATTTATTGGCAGTTTCACTTTGTTGTTTGGCATAAATACAGAAACTAGCAAGGCCCACCTGCTGGAGACAGGAGGCTGCATATTGACACTAGGCCTTGGATTCATAACTATTGATAACTGTTTTACAATGCTTTTGTAAACAAAGGTTTAAAGATATGTGGTTTGATATGAGAAACCTTACAAATATTTTTAACAGTCTAATTCCCTCCCTCTCCCACACTGACTTCAGTTCAGGCTTCAGAGACAGACAAATTCCTTTTACTAGACAAGACTCCGGTGTTATCATAAAAGTAGTTTTTGTTGTACTGTATAAACAGTTGGTATGTTACTAGTTCTGTCTGTAACTTTGAAGCCTGACTAAAAGTCAACTCACGAGAAATCATCATTCCAGCTTTCCTAATTGTCACTATTATCTGAGAAGAGCAAGCTTTTGAGATAGCGTGTTCTCCTTCATGGAGAGCACGTGTTGCGGTGGGGGCCGCCAGGACACTCCAAAGTTGGGGGCGGGCTAATTGTTCGTTGGCCACTGCTGCGATTGGGGCTTCCCATGTTGTTGGGAAGAAGTTAATGTTGCCATTTGTTGATTGACAGCCAGAAATGCTAAAACTCCTTACACAAGGCTAGGGCTTCCTCTTTTCGCCCGTGCATCGGATTGCCCGTCCCCCCCCTCCCTAGAATTAGGGTTGTTTGCTTTGACCTTGCCATGCCTGTCATGGGGTCGTCTGCTCTTGGGGCAGGGGCCTGGTAGGAATTTTGTCCATCTGGCTGATTGGCTGGGGCCATTTGGTTTTTGCCTACTGCGTAGCAAATCGTCACAACTTGTAAGGTTCGCGGTTAGGCATTGGTTTATGGTTTGGTTGGTTGAGGGGAAGTGGTTGAGTGCCTGCCCTTGGTAGGTTGAGTGCCTGCCCCTCTAATGCTGCTGCTGCAAGGGATTCCGTTAAAGGAATTGGGGGCTAACTATTGCTTGTCCACTCTGTCAAGGGGGTTCGGGCCATAGCAATGAGCTCCTGGTTGCATTTGGGGGTGAGGGCAGGTTCTCTGCTCCGCGTAACCCCCAAGTGTATTCCCCTATTCTGACTTTCGCATCGTGCGGAATGTCAGTCTGCCCCCCCATGGTGGGGGCAGATAGTCGCAACCAATGCCTAAGCAACCACTCACAAATTTGTATTTCAATAAGTTGTGGCCAAAATTATGCCAAAAATCTTAAACAAAAAATTCTGTGTTATGTGTGAGTTATTGGGGTGGCCCTGGGGACCTCGACACGCAAGTCTTTATTCTGACTATAGAGTATTTCTAGTATTTGTAGAGAAATCAAATTTCTATATCCTTTTGCCACTGTCAATTTATAGTAACAGAACCTTCCTTTTTCTGAAAGCATTATGTTTATAATAACCATACTGAGTTATATGAATGGCATCGAGAACTTGTATTAGCAACACAAGGAGAGATGAATAAAAGTCAAAGTAACATTTACCGTTAGCATATCATCACACTTCATGTCTGGCATATCTCCATCTTCACTCTTATTGTAGAATTTGCGGAAAAAATTAAATGCGACTACTGTGTACAGGTAAACTACCACTGCCAGTAATCCTACTGTGAGCACAAGCTAAAAAAACAAAACAAAAGTCACATTACATATTAATTAAGAGTACAGCAATATGATTTGACAGCACAATTATATTTCTGTGCTGAATGCCCTCACGCAGAAGTTTTCTTTCTAATAAAGAAAAAGGAGAGACGCTTTAGCATACTGACTTGAAGTTTTGGGTTGCAGCCAACTGTGCCCTTCAGTTTGAGGATCCAGTGATCCATACCTATGCAAATGGCAGAAGAGAAGAGGCAACTTTTGCTTCTTCCTCCTCGCCCATTGCAGCCGCAGGAAAAGAGACTTTAGTAACACTGATAGTATGGTGCTGGTTAAGACATTAGTACCCACTGTATGTTTTTTTTACAACTAATTAAGCAAAATCAGAGTTGCAAGTATGACTGTGACTTATCCTTTGAATTTTTAGGACAAACATTATGAAACTTATCCCTTTTGTTTCTATCTATTCTGTTTGTATAATTGTTCCTCCTTACCAACTTGGTTTTAAAGGATAGTGTAGTTAATGATAGAAAAGACAACATTACCTGTTTGCCATTGTGAGTTACGGATGACAGAATAGTTCGCAACGTTTTGAATCCCATTGCTATGTCAAGAAGATGAGCAGCAAAGAAAAAGTTGTTGTAATGACCAAGGACTGACATGGTCATATACCAGGCGAGGTACAGAAAAGACTTCAGGGAGAAAGCGTAAAACAAAATTAGAAAAAGGGCAGACAACATGATAATTGCGATTAACTGGACTCAACTGCAAAACCAAATAACTCAATAATTTATACAACCAGGTGCAAGATTCCTGGTGCCCTAGACCTGAGCATAACAGCTGCCAAATAAATGCAAAAAAGATAGATTTTAAACATTTTAAATCAGTTTTATTTAACTCATATTCTTTTTAAATGAACAATTTTTTGTGCTTTTTTAAATAACCTGGTTAAAACCTTCAGTTTTTCAACTGAATCAATACTCTACCAAAAGCCTGCTTTCGTAAGTAAAGGAATGAATTGGGGAGAGAGGATATCTGATTTCAAGGTCTAAATAACAAAATCAGCCAATATCATTTATCATTAACCACTGTATCTCATCAGGGTGATTTTTTGCCCTCTATGTGAGCTTTGCAGTATGTTCAGTTCTAGCTCTGAAAAATGATGAATAGTTACATCTACAAGGAAACAGCATGGAAAATTCTTGTTTATTGCAGCATGAATAGTCATAGCCAACAGCCTACGTTATCAAATGCAAAGCTAAACAATCCCTTACATGTCATAAATAGACTTTCACTGATACGATAAAATTTACACTACGTTACATCTGAATATCAAATGGAATTGGCCATATATATGTTCAGAGTCTTAATATAGCAAAGCACACATTTTCAACCTCACTTAAAATAGCCAAATCTCACACTCTAAACCAGTTTCCTGCTTTAGTACTTAATTTATATTTGATGGCATAAACTTACATTATCAGTGAAAACAACTCCTAATTTCCACATCTGATACTTTACATCAATAGAATTCAGTCTGGAAAAAATATATGAAAGACACAGTAGGAAATAACACTATATTAATATGTATCAATTACCACATTCAGTCTTGGTATCAAGCCATCACTGCCCTGTTTTCAACATAGCTGTCTTAGAACCAATTCATATGAATATCATTTTAATTCCTGCTATTGCTACTGTTAAAAGTGGCAGTGGGACAGATTCTGGTGATACTATTTTTATTTTTGCTCAGAAACCCCCACTGGAACAACACTGCATTTATATTTCTTTCTCCAAGAAGCTGACATCTCTTAACTTATTTGTGTTACTGTCATTGGTGCCAATCCACATTAAGGCTGTCATACTTAGGTTCCATTGAAATTAATGGAAAAGTCACATATTGCTTAAGTCTTGCAGATTTCAATGGAACTTGAGTTTGACTAACTTGGAGTCTCCTATTCCCTTACTGTCAAGGTCGGGGTGTTGCCAAGATAGGGAATGCTGGTAGCTGTTGTTTAAAAGCTACCAAGCAAGGTGCCTTTTTCTTCACAGTGCAAATACAACAGGCAACTTAATTTTTTTCATCGGCCCCCAACACATGTACTGCTTGAGAATATCAAGTCACTATTAACTAAAAACAGTCACTCTTTAAAAGCCTAAGAGCTGTAGGCTCTGCATATGAAAAAATGCTTAATTTTTTTAAAAAAACCAATTTTTTGTAAACTTACACAGCTGATAAAGAACTATCTTTTTTGGGTTTCTTTTTTTCTCTAGCATCACTGAAATCCAGAGCAGCTTTGTCCATTCCCAGCAATTCACTGATTCTGTCCTTTCCATAGAACTCTCCATATTTATCCATAACCTAGAAGAATGGAGGTGATTGTTATTTTTCTCTCTACTTTGGAAACCTAATAAAACAGGTTATATTTCAGCTGAATCCAAATTATTTCAGCAGCCCATTCACAATATATGTGTATAATAATGATTGATCAATTATGTGGCAAAATGAACACGTACACTTCGGTCAAGAACTGAGATCTGCTCTCTGTATAGCAGCTGCAACAGCCATAAGCTTAAGGCTGGTTACATGCACACATAAAGAAAAATGATTCTAACTATATAAGTAACTAAACTGGCTAAAGTTATGTGCAAATATAGTCTATACATATATATTACACAATTCTTATATCATTTTTTCCATATAAAGTTGCATCAATTTCCATTCTGTTAGTATCTTCCTAAAGAAACAATTAGAATGAATTCTGCATATACAGACATGAGCCTCTGCCATCTGTCTGCCGAGTTTCTGGCTGAAGATTTGTTCTCCCTAGAGTATGAAAAGCTGCTGGTAGGAAGGGTGGTTTTCATCTTCTAGCCAGGGTTAAGTGCTATGGATTGGGCCATGTGAACATTTTTAACACATAAGCTAGCCTGTCCTCCTCTTGAAGGGACAAGTTACCCAAACCCATTGTCCCTTCACTCTGACAATGCTGATTAATTGTTAGATGGAAAGAAGAGTAGTGGTCCCCAGTCAGTGTATAAAGTGTGCTTTCTTATCTCCGTAACAGTGCTTCCCCCGAAGGCACTGATCATCTTTGGAGTTTCATGAGCAATGCAGCCAGCTGCACAACCTTCTGTAGGCAGTCATGGTTACAGATACATAAAAGATTCTTGATCCAGTCCATGTCCCTTGCACTAAGAGCCGACTAGCATGTCAGTTCCATCCCAAATGCATGCAATTTAAAAAAAACAAAAACCCAAAAGCCACAGTTTCAAAACACACTGATTTAGAAATACTACCCAAGTGCTCTGAAGGGTCCCTGCTTCATTCTTTCTTTTTTTTAAAACTTTCTGCATGTTTGCAACAGCTTGAAAGTGCATCACTTGCTGTGCATGCATAAAACCTTTGAGTGAAACACCCCTAGAAGCAGCAGTATGGTATGGTGTACCACTGTATAGAAAAAAGGATAGCTGTCCCTATGAAACTATGGAGCAGCCATCTCTTTTCTGTACAATACCCTTGGACCATCCTAGTGGGTTTTTTAAGTACACCTCAGTGAACCATGCATAGAAAGTTTGGAGACATGCTGTCCAAACTGTGGAGCAAATTGAAATCCTTCCCCATCTCTAGTCATAGTTCTCTGAAATGGGGACCAATACGGTCACCTCTGCAGAAAGGCTTTATATAACTGCAATAAATTAATAATAATGGATACAGGTTATAATGATACAAAAGGACATGTATAAATAATTTAGACAAATTCAAAATTACATAATTCAACTATAATAAGAACATTACCTTTCTTTTTACAAACTTGTCCCAATAGTTGTTAGGAAATGATCTAAAGATATACAAAAGTAAGATAGCACTCATATGAGTAAACATTTTTCTGAATAGCAAATTCACAGGTAACACTATTGTAGGAAGTGCCTACAGAAAAAGCTTAATAAAGCTACCTAATGCAAATGTATGTATAATATGGTATAGGTTTAATAAATAAATAAATAAATTCATTTAATAATTCAATGTATTATAGGTTTAATTTACACAGGTAGTCCTAATTACTAAAAAAAAAAATCTGGTAGGAATGCAAACTTCCCATTCAGATGTGTTAATTGTGTCCACAGAACTCCCACAACCCAACATTGTTTCATGTGAAGCTTTGTTTAGAGTGTACTGGATTGCTGGTCTCTGTTATGACACAAAATTAACTTTTGCCTATGAGATGCAAAAATGACATTTCAGGTTTTTCCGCAGATTGTGTGTAAGCTGTGTGTGTAAGGGTGCTGACCTTTAAAGCCCTAAACGGCCTCGGTCCTGTATACCAGAAGGAGCATCTCCACCCCCATCATTCAGCCCAGACACTGAGGTCCAAAGAGGGCCTTTTGGCGGTTCCCTTGCTGCGAGAAGTGAGGTTACAGGGAACCAGGCAGAGGCCCTGTGGAACGCCCTCCCAGACATCTGAAGGCAGCCCTGTTTAGGGAAGTTTTTAATGTTTAATGCTGTATTGTGTTTTTAATATTCGGTTGGGAGCCACCCAGAGTGGCTGGGGAAACCCAGCCAGATGGGTGGGGTATTAATAATAATAATAATAATAATAATAATAATATAAAAAATATGCCTTTCGTGAGTGAAAGAAATGCCTATTTTGGGCAATCATCTTCTTTTTAACCATTTAATGTAACTTAACCATTTGGAGATACATGATGCGTCAGTTCACATGTAATGCTAAACCGACCTGTTGGGGATTATGCATAATGATCAGAAAATGTACAGTCACTATATGAACATTTCCCGAAGCCTGTTGGAGATTATGTATATTGACTAGGAAATGTGCACAGTTCCTTCTTCATGGCTGGATTATGTGCATACTGTATTCTTCATGAGACCTGGTGAATGTGCACAGTTAACCCATTCTCCTTAAAATATATACTATGAATAAAAGTGCCCTGTTCTCTCTTTATATTTAAAAGGATGAAACATGAATAAATAATTGGATGTGTCACCTTCCATGTGTTAGATGGATTTAAAAATGCATATCATTTTAATTTAAGTAAAAGAGAAACAACTTGACTGTATGAATCAACATTTATGTTTCAAGCATATCAGTGCCATTGGAAACAAAACTGCTGTTTGCAGAATGGAAGATTATTATTTTTTTACTGATATCCTCACAACAAAGCAAGCTAAAATGTACATTTAATAGCTATATAAAATAGTTATAGCTGCCTCAAATCTTGGAGTTTTCTGTGTTGCAGATGAATCCAATCACAATTCGCTACTGCCAGAACTGAGATACACTTACACAAGCTTCAGGGAAGATGGGCAGGGGGGGGGGAGAGAGAAAAATATTTACTGTGTGTTGATGACAAGTCTATCCCACTGCCCTTTAATATCATCTTCTGAAGGCTGTTCTGTAATATACAGCCCATCAAATTCTAATTTCCGTGCGACTTCTTTTTCTCGTTTAAATATAACCAGTGGAACCTGCAACCAAACATAAACACACCAACATTTGATTGAAATGTTCTACAGCACTTGGAGCAACAATATCTTAAGAACAGCTGGTTGTTGGGGGAAATGCAGACTGAATGAACTGTACAATTTCTTAAAGGAAGTATATATTGTATAAAGTGAACTGGATCAATTGCAGCCCTTCCCCTATCTGCGCTTACAATCCAGTGCTCAACAGAAGGGGAAGGAGATTTTCAGTGATGCTTCATTCTCCCTGCATTCACCCAGACCACCGCTTCCTCTGGAGCAAATTTTCAAAGGATACAAGAGACTTGCAGGAGGAAGAAAGAGCAAAAAACTCTTACCTCCCCACCTATGAACAGGAGCATTCTTTGTGAGCAAAAAAAGTATGTTCTTTAAAAGAAAAGAAAAATGAATTGATCCCAGGACAAACCCTAAATAGTAAGGAAAATTTACTGAGGCAAGTGCTATTTACGTACCAAAAACATAAATATTATGTTGCCATCACAACAAACCTTTGAGGTTGCCCAATTAAGAAAATGCAAACAAGGTAAAGATAATGGAGCTCTTGCTCCATTAGTTCATTTGTTTTAGCATTCCATACTCTCTTCCATACTGCCAGTTTATACCTGGGAGAATTTCTAAAATTATCAGGAAAATTTTCTAAAATTAATTGTGGAATTGGTACATGCACAGTTTGCTATGACTTAGGTTTGTTCTTTTATTTCCTCCTCTGCCTTTATCTTTTTTTTGAAAAAAAAATATCATTTTTAATTTTCTAAATCATTGCACATCAAACAATCCATACATTAAACATTGATTTCCCTCCCCCCCCCCCATGGTTCATTACACTTCTCCTTCATTGCTGCATACTCTGATTACTCCCTATTTTAGCTCATCCAACTTTTCCTTTTTTATATTTTTAATGCTAAATTAATTCTAATCCTGCTGACGTTTTAAGATGTTTACAGTAATCTTTCAAAAATTCAACAAACATTTTCCAATCATCCTTAAAATTTCCCCCTTCCTGACTGCTTCCCCTCTACTTTTATCAGTGTAAATAAACAATCACTTTTGAAGCACTGTGTGTTTCTGCACAGGCCTCTTGGCAGTTTTGTTGAGAGGAACAAAAATTAAAAGGTAATACAAATTGCTGCAAGATGCATATGGGCAGTGATCTCCACAAAGTCCTGGAGTCGAAACAGAGGAATGGTAGATTTCTAAGAGATTGATGCCATTCTGGAATTTAGATGTATAAATTTTTGAAGCATTTTGAATCTCAAATGCATTCAAAGTACTTTAAAAAATGGCCGCGTAAATCTTTGTTGCATCTATGCCCTTGGGGAATAGCACACACAAGTCTCATACAAGATCTGTGCAAAGTAAGAAAAAACTATCAGGAGCACTGCAAATGCTACATAATTTTTCATCTTATTTTGAAGATTTTGTTTTAAACAGAGAAATCTACCTTTGACTCTTAAAACTTTGATAAAATAGGATATCAAGGCATTGCAGGTTTTCTACTGTTCCTCTTGCCACTTCTGAAAGATTTCAATGTGCTATATCTAACAATATTTCATATTTGTAGCACATTTTACAATATCCTTATTATCATTACTTCAAAGCAATTACTTCATTGGCTCCCAGTTCACTTCCTATACAGTGCCCTGGATATTTTAATTGACGGAACTGTGTGTGTGTTTGAAAAAGCATCCTGCACTCAAGCCAAAACAAATATTTAAAGATACAAGACATTATTTGTAACTACTTCAATGGAGATGTATGAATTCCTTGTCCTCTTACTTTCAGACAGTAATATCCAATGATGCAGAAAAAGGAAATGACTGTGTGAAGAATGGCTAAAATGCGGAGTGTGGGTTCCATGTAGCCGCTACTTTCTTCAAGAACATAGTGCACTGTGATAATTCTATGGGAAGGACTTTCTAAGCTGCTTAACTTGGAGTTTTCAGCAATATTAACCACAGGAACCTCCTTTTCTTCAGCCACTGCAGATGTGGAGACCTGTTGAAATAAATTGAAGTGAGTAGAAAAAAATGAAAATGCTCTGACTGTGAATTTCTGTTCTCAGAGTCTCCTGGAGGGCATTCCTGACACGTGAGATGGCACCTCCTCCTGAAGCCTTCAGGCACCAAACACTTGGTTGCTTCTCCAGGGAGAGAGCCACTGACCTCCCAGACCCAACTGGAAGATCCAGTAACCCACCTGCTCATTCAGAAAGACATTTAAAATTTACGCCTGTTGGTGTAGTGAAAAAAAAGAATTAACAATAAACACGGCAGTGTTAATAGTCAAACAATCAATATAAAACAGGCCGGAAAAGGAGGAGGAGGAGGAGGAGAAATTCCTAAAGTTCTTACTTTCCTGCTCTACATGTGTGGAGCATAAACTGGATTAACCTAATAACCCCTAGTTCCAGGAAGGAAGAGGTGGACTGAATGCCCTCCTGGAGCGGCTGAAAACAGAAAAGACATTTGGTCATACCATGAAGGGCACTTCGAGGTGCATGTAAAGATCAGCTCAGGTGGGACTAGATCTCCCTCCTGTGGCTGAAGGCAGGAATCACTATTCATTTACCAGAAGCCTGTGGGTCTCACTCTAGGTCCATTGTGTTCATGTTAAGCCATGTAGAGAGGAGAGAGTGTACACAGCAGCAGCAACATTAGGGTTGCCATACATCTGGTTCTGCCAGATATGTCCTCTTTTTCAGCATAAAAAATCCTGTCTGGGGGGATTTTTAAAAGTAGGCAAAATGCCTGGAGTTGTTTTTTTGTTTACGTGTGGCAGCATTTAGTCTTGCGCCTAGCGAACATCAAAGCGGCGACTCCGAGTACCTGGGAATGGAGGACTGGGGGCGGGGAAAGAGATACAGAGGAGGGGAAGGTGGAGACCAGTGGGCATTCTCCTTTCCTGGAGCAGAAGCTGCAGAGGGAAGAATATGCAGGCAGGAGCAATCAGTTTCAGAAAACAAGAGCATTGTGGAAGAGTGAGGAGCTTTAGTGGAGAGCCAGCGTGGTGTAGTGGCTAAGAGCGGTGGACTCATAATCTGGTGAACCGGGTTCGCATCCCCGCTCCTCCACATGCAGCTGCTGGGTGACCTTGGGCCAGTCACACTTCTTTGAAGTCTCTCAGCCCCACTCACCTCACAGAGTGTTTGTTGTGGGGGAGGAAGGAAAAGGAGAATGTTAACCGCTTTGAGACTCCTTCGGGTAGTGATAAAGCGGGATATCAAATCCAAACTCTTCTTCTTCTTCTAGTCAAGGCTAGAGGCAGAATGGAGCACTCAAGCCACAGGATGTTGGGGCCTGAGCGATCAGCCCCAGAGGCAGCGGCTATTGTTATTGTTGCCGTTTCCCCTATGACTTGTCTCGCTGCTGGACAACGTGTGTGGAAGCTGGGAGGGGTTGCTGTAAGTGGAAACTACTCTGCAGCTGGAGGGTATTTAGCCAGTCACCCTCCACCTCATCCCTGCACCCATCCCGATCTGTGTGTTCTTTCCCCGCCCTCCCACCAAATATCACGCGCTCTTTTGGGGATGACCCATAGCTTAGTGGTAAAGTAATGCTTTGGGTACAGAAAGCCCAGGTTCAATCTCTGACATCCCTTGGTAAGGGCAAACCCTCTCTGAAACCTGGAAGAATCACTGATGGTCAGTAAAGACAATACTGAACTAGATTTGTGTTTGTGTGTGTCATACAGTGATAAGCTATGTAACCTTTTTTGCTCCTAAAATGCCAGTTTTCAGCTCAGATTTGCTGGGATCACCCAAGAAGGCTAAAGAACAAGAAAGTATATGTGTTTACTTTTTGTGCATATGTATACTTTTTGTATACATTTTTACTTTTTGTGTATATGTGTACTTTCTGTATACATTTTCATTTATATGGTACTTCATTTACACTTCAGTGGATGAAAACATGAAGGAGTTACCTTATAGAAGAGCAGAATGAAATTAATGGCAAATGCAACAAACAAAGCCAACATCCTCATATTGTAGAAATTACGAGCAAAATAGTTCTGAAAGACAAAATAATAAATGTTAAATGCACTAAATACTTACATTTGAATAATTCAGTTCCGTTAACCTACAGAATGTGATCTTGAAATAAATTACCACATTTACTCGAAGCTAATGCTCACCTTTTTTGGCCAAATTACATTGTGAAAATTAAGGTGTGCATTAGTTTCAATGACACATTTACATTCACCAGCAAATACTTTTTTTTGGTGTTCATTAAGGAATTCACATAATCCAAGTGAATCAAGGTTTTGGATTTTTTAGCCATGATCAGATAAAGCAGGGGTGGCTAATCTTTTTTGGCCTAAGGGCTGCTGATCAACCCTCAGAGGACCACATGCTAGTAATGGGTGTGGCCAGAACAAAAGTGGTCATTGCCAGAGTGGGCCCAGACACACAGGTAGCACACATACCACCCCCTTCTCTGGGTTAGTAAACCAGTCCACTGTGGCTGCATTTTGTGACTGATATAATTCTCCTGCTGTCTGAGTAGAGTGTGAGAACAGGAAGACCATCTTATTTCTTCCACCGTACATGTACTTTTGGAATGTACTTTCACTTCTGTTGTTCTCTCGGAGCTGGAGAGAACAGACGTGATTATGCATTGTCTGTACATAAAGGTAAAGGGACCCCTGACTATCAGGTCCGGTCGCGGACAACTCTGGGGTTGCGGCGCTCATCTCGCTTTATTGGCCGAGGGAGCCGGTATACAGCTTCCGGGTCATGTGGCCAGCATGACTAAGCTGCTTCTGGCGAACCAGAGCAGCGCACAGAAATGCCGTTTACCTTCCCGCTGGAGTGGTACCTATTTATCTACTTGCACTTTGACGTGCTTTTGAACTGCTAGGTTGGCAGGAGCAGGGAGCGAGCAACGGGAGCTGACCCCTGTCGCGGGGATTCAAACCACCGACCTTCTGATCGGCAAACCCTAGGCTCTGTGATTTAACCCACAGCACCACCTGCGTCCCTAGTCTGTACATAGACTGTAAATAAACGTAGTTTAGATCTACAAATGCTTTTTTCTTCTTGCTGTGTTCTGCCAGAAGAATGGTGTGCACTTTTCATAAGAAAATGTCGCTGAGAGGCACTCTGGAGATGAAGGGACATGCCATTCCAGAGTTGTGCCTACTGGGAGACGCTCAGAGAAGGAGGGGACCTCTGGCAAACCCCAGAGCATTATAAAATCCCAACACTCTGCTGATCTATGCCCATTAGCAGAGGTGGGGGCAGGCTCCTCCACATCACAGAGGTGGCCTTGGAGGAGAGGTTCCTCTCCTTCCAGTGCTGCAATTGAGAGGAAAATTGCTTTCCCTGCTCTTCAGAGATGACTTATTCCACTTACAAGAAGTTTCTGCTGGTATGCAATAATTTTCTTCCAGAAGGCCGATTCCTGTGATTCTGGTTCACCATGCCTATGTTTGTGACGCTGCCTTTGTTTCTGCTTTGCTTTATCTTCTTTTGCTTTCTCTTCCTTTTCTCCATCTTCTCCTCTAAAAGCATAAATCTTATTGTGAGTCACACACTATTAATTAAAATATAATCTCCCACTGGAAAAAGAAACAAGCTGTGTCAATCACATGTTTCATGGGCACTTTAAAGAAGACTGGGTCCTCTTTCAAGTACTTACTGTATGTGAGATGATCACAGCTGGAAAGGGCATTTAGGGAATGTATAATGGATAAGGACTTATAAAAGCCCTTAAGATACAACACACTTATAATGGATTTAACACAGTGGGAAGAAAATAAAAGGGGGTTAAAAGGGGGAAGGTCTTTACAAAGCAATTACAATATAATTAATTCACATTGAAGCACACAGGATGTAAAACCCTTTTAACAATGACTGCTAAAGTGATCACTGTACTCCTCTATATAACTGAGCTGTTAGAAGATAAGGACATAAATACAACTGAGTTGTCATTTATTTCAATGGGTTTTGCTTCCAAGTGCATTTAAGACTACAATATTCATAAGTGGATTCATAAATGCTTGAAATATTGACACATACTCTGCTTTTTCAGGTACAAATTTAGTTTCTTCTTTCTCATCCTTTTCATCTTCATTCACCTTCTGGTCCTTCAACAAATAAGGAGGAAACAATTATGGCAATGCACTACTTTCAAGTCATGTTTTAAAAAACCCAGCACCATAGCCTTGACTATGTCATTTAAAATATACTCATGTTCATGTTGAGTAGAAAATGAGGGCACTCCTATTTACTTGAAAATACTGTTTTCTATTTAAAACTCAAACCAATTATAAACAGAGTAGATGAGGAACTCTAACAATGCCACTTTAGAAAGATGAAAGCTTTGCTTGCTCGATATTGTTGTTGTTGTTAGTTGTATTTTTCACAAAAGGTGAAAGCAACTTACACAAACCAACATTAGAAACAACAGTATAAGTGACCTGTAATGTTCACTGATATGTACAGAAGAGTATTTATCATTTATTTATTTTATTATTTATTTATTGAATTTATATATCGCCCTATACCTGGAGGTCTCAGGGCGGTTCACAGAATCTCAGGGCAGTTCACAGATTCAGCACAACCCACCCAACTAAGATATGACGGAAAATTAAAGTTCAAAAAATAAATAGTGATGGTGCCAGGCATGCCTCTCTAGAGAGAATACTCTGTAGTTGTTAATCCATTGAAAAATGGAATCAACATGCATGATGTGCTGATTTATATTTCCTAAAAACAATTTTTAAAAGTCTAAAATCAGATTTAAACAGTATAGACATACAAATTATAGTGTGTACCTGTATTTTTTCTTGCACATCAGGTAAGGGGGGTAAAGAAGGACTGCTCAGCAAATCACTTAGGCCTGCATTAGGATTATGTGGGATTAGTTTATATTGTCCTCCCTCTCTTTTTAAATCCAAGCCAAATATGTCCGAGAGGAGGTCACTGTCTTCTGACAAAGCTTTGAGATCGGTCAGATCTTCTGCAGGCAGGGGAGCTTCTGTTGGCTTTCTTTCCGCTTCTTCCCCTTCACCACGCACCTCATCTTGAGTAGGGTCAGGCATGTTGGCTAAGAGTTCGGCCACCTTGATTTTCTTAGCCCCTTCAACTAGGCTTCCTCCAAGCAGCAAACTGTACATGATTTGAAAGAACCCTCGGAAGACGCTTGATATGAAATGCATTAAGCCCATTAAAATGCTCCAATATGAGGAGAAAAAAGCCATCGCCATGTCTTTCATGGTCATCTTTTTCATCTTCTTCATCTGCTTCTTGATACTTTTCATGCTTAGCACTTTCATGAGTGTCATTATGTTATACCTGAGAGCTACTAAAGCTGATTTAACAGTTACTAGAGAGAAGAAGCCCATTCTGGGATCCTGTTCCTCAGGTTTCTCGTTCTCATTTTCTTCTTTATTTGCAGACCTCTCATTCAAATCCGACTCAGAGATCTGAGCTGCCAATTGCATTTCAAATATGGTATCCTCACAAAAATTAACAAAAAGCTCCATTTTTTCCTTTTCCCCTCCTTCATTTACTACATCAAATATAAACTGTCTCTTTGATTCTTTAACTTGAGGTTTTTCCCATTGTGTCCGACTTGATTCACTTATCTCAAAGTAAACTCGTTCAATGCGCTTTGCGCTACCCATTATCTCTATGCGCCCTAAGAAGGGCTGGAAATAGTTCAAAACACTATCTGCCAATTCAAGAAAAGTCTGCAACCGAGTGTCATGAGGCATGTGCTCTGACAAGTTTGTCAGGAGGACAGCAACATTGAAGCCAATGTCTTTGGCTGGCTCATGAAACCGCTTCACAAATTCCTCATAGTCCAGAGTCTCATTCTCATCTGTTTCAGCACATGAGAGCAAAAACTCGGTTTCAGATTGAGTGTAGTGTTTGTGGCTCTCCATGGCTTTGTGGAAATCTCTTTTTGAAATGATACCCTTTCCGTCAGGATCATATTCTTTGAATGCATCAGAGAAAGTTAAATCCTTCAGTTTTAGGAACATATCAAAAAACTTTAAAATCATTTCTACATTGTTGGAGGATTCCACTAGCATGTCAACCATCTGCTTGCCGATTGTACCATTCACAACATTACCTGAATGTGGAAAAGTGCATTGAAATTCTTGTTAAAATATTTACTCAGTTAACAACCCAAGATATATAATGCCTTGTAAACTGTTCCAGACATCAATAAAATTACTAGATAGAATTTCAGAGATGAGCATTTTGAACTACTGATAGTAATACAGGGGGTGAGCAACATTTATGTTAGGAGAAAAATAATCAGGCTTATAAGATTCCAGACTTTTTGTTATACAAGCCTTAAAAGATTGCTGAAACATCATGGCCGGAATACAACAAAGGGTTAAGCTTGCTTAAGCCCACTGAAATCAATTGGCTTAAGGATGCTTAACTCTGTGTTGATTTAGGTCTTTACTTCTTTAGCATTTACCCAGATTTCCTGTTTACTGAAATATATCCAGTGTTCATTTACAGATAGGATTACATGTGGGTCAATAGTGGCTGTTGCCTTGCTTTAAAGCAGGGGTGAGGAACCTCTAACCCACAGGCCCAATTTGGCCCAGCATGGATCCCAATTTGGCTTACAAGCTGTTTTCCCCTACCCACGCCCATCTGCTGTCATATGTGACATCAGGTGTGTGGCAGGTAGAGACCAGCTGAATTGGCTGCCCAACTGAGTTTCCTGTGGGAAATTAGATTGCTCAGCTGATCCTTGTAGAAAGCAGGATTGACACTGCCATCCATTGGCCCTGGGGTAGTGAGTTCAAGGCTGCTGCATGGGTTGTGTGACCAAATTTCCTGCGGGGAACCCAATCACACAACCACTGCCTGCAGAAAGTAGCAGTGCCAGCCATATGCTCAGCACTGGCAAGCAAAGGACTGGCAAAGCCTCTTGCACTGTGGCTACCAAGTATCTGGTAACCACAACTGGTTGTTGGGGCATTTTGCTGTGGAAGAGATTTTGACTGGTGGCCACGACAACCCACTTCTCTGTCATCTGGCATAATGATGCCAAGGTGATTGACAAGGGGGTGGTCACGTCCCTCTGTCAAAGTTGGCTTGTAAGACTGGAAACAGATAAGGATCTGGTCTGCTGGGCCAAAAAGGTTCCCCACTGCCGCCTTATAGAATGGAACCAAATAAAACTTGTGGGTAAAAGCAATTTATTTTTCATACGCATTGCAACTTGTGTTCATGGGAAATCACTAATCCAATAACATGCACATTGGCTGGCTATAAAACAAAAACATTCTGAATAAAACTCAGCTAGTAGAAGGCAACAAGATACAGAGAAAAAGTAGAAGAGGACTTATGAACAAAAAGAAACAGAAGTTAAACTTTGAATAATTTGTGTTTTTGGGTAAAAAGTGATCCATTTAAAGTTGTATAAATTCTGTTTTGAGGCTTTTATGAAGACTGTTTACAAAAGTGAAACTCATAGAAATTAAAAAAAGCAAGTTATGTTAGTTAATACTGTTTTCTCTACAACCTTTACACAATAACAGTAAAACTGAACATTTTACATTGTGATTTTGTTGGAGACTATAGTACATTAGAAGGTTCCATGCTCTCTGAGCCAAACTAGAGGTGATGTTAAATGTGTCTTTGTACTTCACCAGAACATTTTTAAAAATGCAAAGAACAGCTATGGGATGGTCGTGGCGGCTGATAATTACAGAGATCATAGCAGACAGGAAGGGGGAGTTTAAATAGTTTCCTCCCTTGATGTAGCTGTGACAGAAATAGAACATATGAAGCTATTTGTATTAGGAAGAAATCCCCCATTGGCACCAATTTTTCTTACCTCTTTGCAATTTGAAAAAAGTCAATAAAGGTTTGGTTTGGGGCTTGCTTGTGTTTTTTTAAAGAAAAAAAAACAGTTTTAAAATGAAATTACCTTCTAACATAGATAACAACATGACCACCATATCCTTCTGAAGATCCATTAATTCTTTCAGTAATTCAATTTGGCTAGAATCCTGTCAACATAAAATACAAGATTCATGGCAGTGTTCTTTTAGCCCAGCAACTATGATCATATTTAGAAAACTATGTCTCTGGCTTAGAATTGGGGGCTCACTGATTTCTGATAATACTGTGACAGCTACAGGTCCCTGTGTCACTTTGAACATTCCAGAGTAGCTTTTGGGTGATGATGGAATGGAAAAGAAGGGGCCAGAAGGTAGAACACAGCATGTGACTCTTTGGATCAGATCTTTAAAAAAGAAAGTCAGTTTTCCCAACAATAATTGGTTGATTTGAACCAATTGCAAACTATCTATGAATAAACAATAGCTTTGAAATGTGGCTTAAAATAATTAACATTTTTCAGAATGCAAATCAATCATTTCAATATCACTCAGGATTTGAAAGCAGGTTAGCCAAACCCTGATATGAATGGATCTGGTTAAACATGGTTCTATTGGTGCAGATGTAACATGGAACTATGTTTAAAGCTGAAGGGGAAACAAAAGGAATTCAAAGTGTAAAAAAGGAGGGTGGGGATAAGACGACATGTGAGACCCCCTCCAAATTTCTGGTTAAGTGCAGTTTCATGTCTGCAGCAGGGCACACTTGTGTGAGTGAAAAATGTTTACACCAGAGGTGGTTAACTCCCACTTAAGAGAGGGCTGAGGTGACTGCCCAAGGAATTTTTCTTGCTGCCAAGATCACACTGATTTTGGTGACAACAAAAGTTGAGGACATACATGTTGGGTGTAGTGAAGGGTTAACCTTCTGTGTCTCGAGGCTGAGAGGAGGCACTTACAAGGGAAGTAAGCCAGGACTTGGCGAAAGCAGCCTGGAATGCTGTGAGCTGAGTGAAAAGTGAAAGCAGTTTTGTTACGCAGCAGGATGCAGAGAAAATGCAGCTACAATCTGATGGTCTTTATGAATTGTAAATATGCTACTTTTGAGCAAATAAAGTGATATTAGGACAGAAGAAACGTGTGGGACTTGTTTTACTGCCCTTTCAACACGGACGCTGTGCAATTCTGCTAATTGCTTTACGACCTGCAGAGGCGCGCAGGGGAAGCGTGCCGGACGCCGAACAATAAAGCAATAAATCTACCTAACAATACACAGCTGGGATGGGCATTCTGATGAAGATGAAATTTCCTACTCCCTGGTCATCAGATTAATCATTGGATGAACAAAAAGGGGAATGATACCCACCCCAGCTACTCTACATGGATCCGTGTTTATGAAGGTGAATGAAGACCAATCAACGGAGGATAAATATTGGTAAGACAAGGGTCCTATTGGCCAATGATAATTGGTTTCAGGAATTGGGATGTTAGCCTGTTTTCGACAGGCTAGCACTCTCCCTGAGAGACCAAGTATGTAGCTTCGGGTACTCCTTGATACTACAAGCTGTGACTGTCTTCTTTAATAAAGTTAAAATAAATTCATTTTTTAAAATATATATATATAGATATTGTACCTGAGAAAGCTTCATCTGCATATGGGCAAATACATGAAGAAAACCAACAACAGCATCCCACAGTCTGCTATGTGCCAGACTCTGCTGGTTACCCGTACATGGTCCCTGAAAAAGAGGTTTTAACAAACAACAAAACTGAAGTTAAAAGGGAAATATAACATAAGCTGCCTCTGGCTGATTACTGTCAGGACAGTGGGAATGGCTAATGAAAATGTTACACAAATGAAACATCTTTGAGAACAAACTGACATGCTTAGCCCATGGGGTCCCTGTGAAAAATGGCTTTTCCTTTCACCTTCACATACACATTAATTTGTATACACAAAATTGTCCACCCATTTCAATGGATGGAGACTGGATTAAGTGTAGGGAAGCATCACTTGGACAAGAATATGAACAGAGTTACTGGGCAATATCCAATGAAATGCTTCCACTTCAGGATTTCTTCTTCTACCACAGAACCTCTCCTCTGCTTTCTCTGCACCCTCCCCAAATTTGTTCTAGAGGGTTGGGAGACACACCCACTCCAAATATATCTAGTGGGAGAGGAGAGGGAGTGGAAGTTATATTGTGCAGCCAAAAGTTATTGCTCCAAATGTTCTTTCTTACCACCCACCATACATGCAGACACTTTATACCTTGTTTGTGGGTTGTTTCAAACGTTACCTGAATATATTCTGTAAGAGTATTGAAAACCTGCTTTGCAACTTGAATTGCTTTAGAGAAATTACGTTGTCCTTGTTCATCAATAACATCCTTTCCAGAGTAATACCAATAGAAATCACTAATTGATTCCTGAAAGTGGATGAAGAAATATACAAAGTGCATGAATTCACAACTCAGAAACTAGAGACTATTTTGTATTAGACAACTAACTGAATAAATAAATCATCATCGTTAGTGATAACATCAGTAAAATTGCATTTGACAAATTAAAAAAAGCAGTGTTCAGAAAGTCTCCAGAACTATGAAACTGACTAGTGTCATTTTAAGTTCCAGTCCCCAGAATTCTTCTAGACAATGGAAACTTCATTGCAACTAAAAATCATGAGAGGACAGAGTAAGCTGCTAGTTTGCATTAGCTTTTTTCTGGGGCTTGAGACCTTTGCTGCTTTTTGCAGCCTCATCGTTTTGCAGCATCGTTTGGGAAGATGCAAGAGATCATGGATGGGGGCAGGGCAAATAGCTGGCATTGGCAGAGAGTTGGGGGATCTCGATTTTGATGCACCAGATTTGTCATCATGCTATTTTGAGGGTGTGGAAACTATAGAAGGATAGTTGCATAAGGCAATTAAGCAAGATCATGTTCTTAGACGTTTGACTGTTTATAACCATTTTAAAAGCAAACAAAAACCAAGGTATTATTTAACTCTGTAGGTACATGTCTTTCCCTCTCCAGATTTATTTTTATTTAAAAGCATTTATAAACTACAGTACTCAATATTAGAGTTGTGAAACAGTACAAAACATAAAAACACTAAAGCAATATAATAAAGCAGAGCTTTAAAAAATCACATAAAAACAATAGTACAGGGCCCACACTTATGGATCATGAAAAGCTAGTACAAAATTATTTCATGCTTGTTGGCTGGTAAGCAATGTAGCACAGGAATATTGACCCCCCCCCACCCACCCATTGGAATTTATTTTTTCATACTCTCTTGGAAGCAGAAAGATTGGAGAGGCTTTTATTTCTTTCCTCCAAGTTCTCTTATAAGGTTCTGGTTTGTTTGTTTTTTAAAATACATTAAAAGGTTTATAAATACTTTTAAATAACTAAAAAAAAGTGGCAGTATAAACACTTGATGTTACACAATTTTGCATTTTGATGCAATTCTTTTCAACAAACTAGAGTTCACATGCATTATATTTTACCTGAACTCTCAGTAAATAATCCACAGTAGATATTATAATATTGACAGTTGTATTGTTACCAGTCTGAGTCCTCAAGTAATTCTGAAAATCTTGGAAAGATAGAACAAGATTGAATTAACTTTAGCCCCTGTCTTAAATCCCTTTAAAATCTCCTCTCAGAGTATAGAATGCATGTTTTCTAAAGCATATTTCCTGCTGATAATCTGTATTTTTCTTTTTCACACATTTTAATTATGCTTAATTTTCTAGATTATGCACTATAGTTATTCTTGAGATAGAAGACTTTTTTGATATTGTAGGAGAACTGAATTGAATTACAGGGAGGATCAAATTTAGTTTTCTACTTTCTGTCCACTTACATTGGAGAAGAACATCTCTTGATTACTGTAGTAGTACTGTGCACTAAGTAGTACTACATAGCTATTAGGGAGATTGTCTACCTGGTAAAAAAAGACTTGTGTTATGCACATTTACAATTAGGGGAATGAAAGAATCAACAAAATAAGCAGTGTTGCTCCACTTATTTTTCCTGTATAACATGTTTCTAGAGATGTCATTTAATTTGTTTTCACAGCTCAACTGTTTAAGAAAATTGGCACTATCAATTTACATAACTATTCTTCCTTCATGCTGTGTTTACTTATTTGGAGCACTATTTGGAAAAATTCATTAAGGTGTTAAGCCTTTTACAGTGAGTACTTATAGCTGGTTACTCCAACACTGGATTAGTTAATAGCATTATTTAAACAAACCTGAGTTGTGCCCCTCGCAAAGCAACTGGAGGAACCGGAAGAGGTCACAAGTAAATTCATCATCTTGCATCACCTTTTCTCCTGTGGAAAAGCCAGTTGCCAGTAAATATTATGAAAAGTTGCAAAGTAACTCTGAAGCTTCACATATTCATCTGATTGATATAAAAAAACCGCATAGATTATAAGTGAATCTAGACTTAAAGCATGTTTTCAAAATCAAATATATGTCATACTCACTTGCAGGAAAGGTGTATTTATTTATCATAAGAAAAATATGTATAATTTAGAAATACATTTCTCTCAAAAAAATGGTAGCATGGGCTTGGCAACATTTTAGAAATTTCTGAACTTTGCATAATAGTTGAAATATAATCTTGGTTTTTTAAGTGTGACTAAAATGAGCTTCTGGAATAGGGCTACCAATTACTGACCCAATGAGGCTCCTGCAGAATTATTCCTCCATTCGTTCAGTTTGAAACATTTCTATACTGCCTTCAATTTAAGATTTCCAGGGCAATTTACAGTAAAAGAAAATAAACACAGAAAGGCAGTACATAGAACAATCACAGGATGCATCAAAATTAACCAGAGTTTAAAAGCTTGGGGAAGTAAAATAAAAATAAAAAGGTCTTTGCTTAGCACCCAAAGGACATTACATGCCAGAGTTCTGCATGTAAGGTGCTGGAAAGTCCTTCCCTATAGCTGTCCACCTAACTTCAGATAGTGAAACCACCCAGAAGGTTTTTGTGTATCAATACTTCAAATCGTGCTCAGAAACACTGACAGCTGTGTTTTGGACTGCCTGGTCTCTGGACGGTTTTCAAAGGCAGCCCGACATACAATGCATTTCTGTAGTCTAACCCAAAGTTTACAAAGCTTGGGTAACTATAGTCATTCATTCTATCAAGGAGAGATCACAAATGGCACACAAGCTTTAGCTGCTGAAAGGCAGTTCATGCTACTGAGGCCACTTGGACCTCTAGCAACAAAGCTGGATCAATGAGTGCTCCTCAGACTGCCAACCTGATCATTTAAACTGGAGTGAGGACCCTTCCAGAACAGACTGAACCACACACCAATAGAATCTCTGGCTTGTTGGAAGTGAGTTTCAGTTTGTTAGCTTTCACCCAGTCCATCTCCTTCATCCAGACAGTGATTCAGCACTTCCAACATCTCACCTGATTCTGATGTAAAGGAAAGAGAATTGAGTATCACTTGCATTTTGTTGCCAACTGACTGTGAAACTCATGACGTCAATCAGTGGTTCCATGCAGATGTTGAAAAGCACAAGATTGAATCCTGCAGTATACCACAGCACAAATGCCATGGGGATAAGCATAAGTCTCCTAGCACCACTTTCTGGAATCAGCTCTCCAGGTAGGAATAGAACCATCAAAACATGATGGAACAAGCACCAAGGCAGCATTAAACCCTGCCCTCCCATCCATCAGCTGACATCACCAGTGGACTGATGTGCGATGGGCATGTTTGGGGGGAAATGACCTTGTAGACCAAATTGGACCCCATGGCAGGCCAAGATGAGCCTGCAGATTAGAGGTTCCCCACCCCTGCCATAAATATATGAAATAAATTTAAAAAATTATCCAGTAGCACCTTAGAGATCAACTAAGTTTGGGCATAAGCTTTCATGTGCATGCACACTTCTTATACCCAGAACAAACTTAGTTGGTCTCTAATGTGCTACTGGACATTTTTTTTTTTGACTGCGTCAGACCAACACGGCTACCTACCTAAATCTACAAATATATGAAGTTTCAATTTATCAGAAATCTATGTAAATGATTCACAAACAGGGTCTCCATCAGACTTGTTCAAGAGCAATATGTGATGAGTTCTTCAACAGGTATCTCAAAGGAAATTTATTTTAAAAGGTGACATTGAGCCATGGAATAAAAATTGTAGGGAGTCTGATCTTAATGAATGAATGGAGAGAATGGGTACAAGCCTTTTTTGAAGGACTGCTCATATCTCTATCCAAGTTTTGACACAGCAGAATAAACTACAATAAAGGAATATGTTGTGCTTATATAAAAGAAAACTGGCAGTCTCGGCCAGAAGCCTTTAAATACAATTTTGTACAGCTTGTGTTAAACATTCAGATAGTTCTAAAGTCTCATTGTACATTAACTATTTAGCTAAAATACTGCCATTGCCCATGCTGCATTTAAATGATATTGTTACACATATAGATGACTTCATGTTACTGCCATGGAATATCTGAAATAGAGATGTATTTAAACAAAAGTAATGTCTGGAAGAAATAAAAAGTGGTGTATGTACTCCCTTGAAAGTGCTGAATGCCAGACTACTAATGATCTCTCCATAGTCTTGTTCTCTCCTTGTCACTAATGATTAGCTTTTTTGGACTATAACTTCCATCACTCCTCCTACCTGTGGCAGATGGAGGTTGTAGCCTAAAGCATTCAGGGACCACCAGGTTGGGGAAGGCTGAACTGTTACATGTAAGCATACATATTTCACATTATAAGAGGAGAAAAAAGTGAATTTGTGGTAAAACTGCCATTATAAAGGAAAAGAATAGAGGAACTAATTGAACTAACTGGAAGCAGCCAAGAAACTAGGGAGGTCTTGATGAGCTTCTATCAGCAACACAGAACTACAATTCAGGTAGGAACTAACAGTCCTTTCTTGTGCTGGTGATGAATTTCATCAATGTGAGAGCCAGTGTGGTGTAGTGGTTAAGAGCGGTAGACTCGTAATCTGGGGAACCGGGTTCGCGTCTCCGCTCCTCCACATGCAGCTGCTGGGTGACCTTGGGCCAGTCACACTTCTTTGAAGTCTCTCAGCCCCACTCACCTCACAGAGTGTTTGTTGTGGGGGAGGAAGGGAAAGGAGAATGTTAGCCGCTTTGAGACTCCTTAAAGGGAGTGAAAGGTGGGATATCAAATCCAAACTCTTCTTCTTCTTCTTCTACCAAATTCAGGTAAGATATATGGCTGCAGGTTACCTGTTGCGGGACTCTCCTACCTAATGCCACTTCATTCAAAGCATACAAATAAATTTCATTGAGCCCAGTGAAGGAACAAGGGTGATGCCCAAGTGCTCTTGTTGTTGGTGGTGGTGGCAGCAGCGGCATCTCTCTGTGTCAGGAGACAATGGAAGAGTATGCCTTTGGGAGAATTACAGTGTCTGCTGTGGCTTCAGGGCCTGAAAGTGGAAGTGGTGCTGGCCGAAGGCAAACAAAGCAATTTCTAATTACTAGGATGGAGCAAGAGATGGAGGTAGGCTTCTTTGAGATCTCTTGAAGTAAAATGTCATCAGGGTGCAGGGCTACCTGTACAGATGATAGCTTCCATTCTGAGTTGATTTGGGAGTTTCAGATCAAGTACAACTGTCCAAGAATTTGAGTCCCTCTTCAACACCACAAAGAATATGGAGTAGATGCTGAAGAGACACTCACCTCAAGGGACTGGTTTGATGGCAGCCATGTCTAGGAGGAGCATGAAGGGTAAGAGCCAAACCTGTGGTTCAACACATGAGGGTGTACTCGACCAGGACTCATGTCCTCCTAAGGAAGACAAATGGCTCTTTTGGCTGGGAAAATTGATGTCCCCCCACACTCTGCTCCTTCTGACAAAGAAGCAAGATGACACAGGGCAAGATGGAGAAGGAAGGATAAGAGCAAAGTCATGGAGGAATGAAGGGTGTGGTTCAAAACACAAGCTGACACATATTTTGCGTATGTGTGTGCATATGTTTCTAAGGCACACACAAGGAAGATAAAGAGCAGGGTCAGGAGAGGATTAAAACTTGAGAAGACAAGAACATGGGGGGGTGGGCTGACGTGGACAGTAAAAGGGAAGGAACAAAGCCTGGACAGTGGTAGCCGAGTCACAGAAATGGAATAGGCACGTAGAAAGGTTAAAAACAACCCCCTGGGGACAAATGCCTTGGGGAGAAAGTTTTGGGCCGCAGAACAAACATGACCATTTTGAGGAAGGCAGAAAAGTGAACTGGACTCTTGGGAGCTGCCTACCTTACTTTCTTGCCTTCAACTACAAGTTGGTGCTACATCCCACAATGATCAGCTTCACCAGCAACATGAGAAAGTAACAATCCAGCAAGGCAAATTTATTTCTTTTCATTCCAAGATTCCAAATCTGGCCCTTGTCATATGTTTATAGATGAAACCGTTCCTGTGGCAACTGTACACTGGGTTTATCTCACAATAACGTACCTATGAAACAGCCCCTAGGCAGCCCAAGTAGTGCATTTGTATTTTCTAGAAGAAAGCTGCATTGTTTTGATACTGGCTACTAAGTCACTTTGTTGACCAATTTAATAGTAAGCATTATAAACAAACAAAATAGATCAGGTTCTCTTGAACAACAGTACATGTTCTTTTCCTTGCTACAGCATGCACTAAATCCACTGTTGCTATTCAGGAAGAGGAGAACATGTGTTGACCAAAAACGTTTTGTAATGGGATTCGTTCAAGAAGCCATCAGTGATGCTCTGGAACCCAGCAGTTCTTGGAAGAAAAGGGACAGGGCTAAAACTGGGAGGCAATGCAATAGCATAAAGCAGCTGTCCCTCTGCCCCGGTGCGTATTTAGGCTGCAACACAACACTTGTAAATCCCACTAACCTCAGTGGCTGTGATGTCTGGTATCATGCTTATGATCAGACTAGAAAATATATTTCTACTATACATGTAACAATACTTAAAACTTCCCCTACAATGTCTGGGTCATAAAATTAAGATCTCATACCAAGAGAAAACCAAAAATCAGTAAGAAAGTAAAAACCTTACATCTCAAACATTACCCAAGTATCTTGGACATCAGGTTAACATTATGTGTTAACTATCCTAAAATGTTCAAAGGAGAGGAAATAATGCACTTTCAAGCTTATCATGATTTATGTGAAAATTGTACGGATTATAAGGAGTAAGATGAAAATGTAGTGTAATTTAATGTACAATAATGTATGCCTTTGGTTTTGAACCTTTTCCCAATAATAACCACAGCAATTAAAACGTAACACATAAAGAAAACGCAACATTGATTACATCACAAAGACAAATTAGATACATATCTGGTAGAGAACCACCAATGTTTTTACCAGTGGGGGGTCCAGTATTAAGAACATGAAGCATGAAGTTGGTCATAGTGAGAGGGGATCAGGAGAAATATATTGTAGAGGAAGGGGCAGTACACAGGAAACAACTGGCATATTTATTTACTATGCTATTTTCTTTTTTCTCTCTAGTGGAAAGAGACAGTTAGTGGAAAGAGACACCACCAGTTAAAAGATCTCTCTGAAATAATTGTATTAACAAATACCTGCAATAAAAGCTCATAACTTAAACAAGTGAGATATAAAAACTTTGATAAACCAAGAGGATATTATTATATACATATAACATTACTCAAAAGAATTAACACATCCCTCAACTTTGAAAAATGTGTTCTTTGAAAAATAGTATATTAGATCTCCGTAATTTCAGTATCCATTTTAAGAAACAGCTTTTTGTAGCTTGTTGTATACCTGGTTGTGTAGTCTACATTGTTCTGTCTGACAATTATACCAATACCACTGGAGCCCATAAATTTTCAACAGTGTTCATACAGATGACTGCTAGAGGAATTGTGTCTATATAATTTCTGCTTTCAGGTTCCCATTTTGTTGCTTAGAGATCAATAATGTCTACCTATAGTGCACTGCAGGGTTGGAAAGTCCCCCATCACGAACATAAATGGATCCCTGTGTGTGTGAACTTCCCATATGCTTCAGTCCTGCATTCGTGTCCCATATCCTCTACCCAACTGAATGAGGAAGTCCATTCATGGACTCTGTATAGTTCAGGGCAAAATATTTAAAAATTATAGTATTCCATCAGAAGAGGGTTTTCATCATGTATGTGGCTACTTTTTTGAATAAATAAGTTGTTGGAGTCTTTGTCTCTTAGAATCATTCATATTTTAGGGAGATTTTATATAATTATAACTGGTGATTAACAAATGACTTTTTAAAAAGGCACATTCAATTAAAAATTGAGCATTCTGAATTTCTTAGTTTCAAAGGAAGAGATTAAAGGAAATTAAGCAATTTGTATGTGAAGTTTCAGTGGAAGAGATTAAAGGAACTATTTAACGCTGCAGTCTTATACATACTTGCCTTATACACACTTGAACTCAATGGGACTTACTTTTGCATAGATATACATAGGACTGTGCTTGATAACTTTTCCATGGAAATAATCGTTTTTCAGTGGTCTTAATCACCATGCCCAAATACTGCATTTGAAATTTGTTCAATTGTGATTTCAACACATAGGGGTGCATTTATAAGAAGTTAACTATGGAAGAGTAATGGAGGGAATATTACCTCTTTCCCTGTCAAAACTGATTTCAGCAAACTCACCCTTAGAATTTAATATCTCTACTGAATAAATGGTTTTGAGCTTTGCCCTGTCCACTAGAGTTCATGACTCAGTGAGGAACATTAGCATCTACAACACTGTAAGCGAAGCCTTATCAGCACAGTAATGATTTTGGTTAGCGTGCATTAATGATGTTTACTTTTACACTCTAAATGTATCTTCTGTCACTAAACGTCCCAGGCCATATCTGACTAAGTCACACTCAGAGTAGACTCCCTGAAATGGATGGACTTAAGTGAGTCATGACTTAATTCATGGATTTCAGTGTGTCTGCACTGAGAGGGACCTCATCAGATATCATCATCCCTTCCTATCCCACCTCCAAACCCAACTCTGGATCCTCCACTGATTTCCTATGATTGCACAGACCAATGCAGCCATAAAGCCACATTAAATACACAACAAAAATGCTACAGGAAGACTACAGCACATGGTGGGTTTTAATATCATATGCACACATTTTGTTTACATCCAACCATCACAAATACTTGGCCCACTAAGAAAATAAGCACCACCAAATGAAGCAGGAAAAGAAAAAGAAAAACCAAAAAAGCTTGCTGCTCTTACATCTAGTGTGCCAGTTACTGTGCAAATCCTGAGAAAGGGAGGAAAAACAAAGATGTGGGGAAAGTTGGCATACAAACGTAAAGTTTGGAGAATACAACCATAATAATAATAATAAAAAGAGCCCACTCTTTTAAATTCCGAGAACAAAAACAAACTACATGATGTTCAGGAGCTGTACAGTGCTGACACAAAGCTAACAACAGGAAAAAGAAAGGCAATTTGTGTGCAATAATTACCACGTTCATGAGTGATGACTGAGGAAGGGAAAGACAGGACATTTATTTTTTTAAAAAGAAAACGAAAAAAGAAAAACATGAGAATTTGTTTCAGCAGATTAAAAATATACGTAGCATTGCTTTTAGCAATTCTCAATGAATCAAAAACATCAAATCAGGGGGAAAAAATCCTTCAAACGAGGAGGCATAAATATATCCTGACATTAGATAACCATTCATTCATGTTAGTTATGTATAAATGCATGCCTTTACAGTTTAAGTAACAGATGTAGAGTTTTAAAAGAAAAATGAACTTATTAAAATGAAAATCCAGGAGTTACTGTGAATAATTATAAAAAAATTAAATTATGCCTTCAGTGTCCAAAGAATTCTGAAGCATAACAATGGATCAAGCAAATCTGTACGCAATCTGACTATCTTTACTCATATGAGCTGACTTTACTCAAATGAGTGAAAAATAAATGTGTATTTTCATACCACAATAAAAAAGTGGAGCCTATTTGAGAAAAGAACAGAACTTAAAAGAAGGAATCCTAATGTGCTTTAATGGTTTTCAGTCAAGTTAATGTGCATGGCTTTTAGCTTGATGAAAACATTTGAATAATAAAGGATATACAAGTTATAACAGCTGGAGGCAAAATAACTACTGATACATGCAGCATAAAAATATGAGTAAAGAAATTACAAAATGCAACGGTAAATAAACATTCAAGTTTTTCCCCTTTATTTTAATGAATAAAAATATGAGAAGTATTAGCTGAAGTAGGTTATGGAAGAAATACACTGGTAATACAGAGAAAGGATTGGTAGAACAACTAAACATATAGAAAATAATTCAGTGATCCTGGACAGAAACAATAACAATAAAATAGTACAAAGAGACAACAAAGGAAAATTAAGAATGAGTTGATGATAGGGATAGAAGAGGCAAACTGGTTCAAAAGCAAAAGTTCTGATACTTGTATTTTTTAATGAAAAAAAAACTGAAGAAAAGGATTTCAAAACATTTCCAAGCAAAAATATTTCCTGAAGAAGCCACCTTTCTGTGGTGTTATTAATTTTAGAATTTATACATCTAATTGTTACCTGTGGTAAAAATGAAAAATAAATAAAGAAATAAAATCCCTCAGGAAAGTGGTTTCCTGTCAAAATTCAATTACACTCTAAACAATTTGAGGATATAATATTTAAATAACTAAAGAATGTGGCTTTAGTTTGCAGCGGTCCTTCACTGAATACATTTCAACATGACTTACTTTTTTCAGTGGATTTAACGGGAAAAGTTACACATAATTTTTCATTAAGATGATAATACCTGATCCTTCTTCTGTTACCATGCCAAGGCCCTCTGCTTTGTTCTGGCGTTCAAAAGCATTTAGGTCAAGAACACTAAAATGAAAAAAAGCAATGCATAGTTCCAGTTTTACCACAGATTACATTATCTTATGTTGTAGTGAAGTAAAATATACTTATGTGAATCAAGTGTTTCTGGCAAAAGCATTGGTTTATCACAAAGGAAGCATAGCCTTTAATGATTTTTTTTTAAAGTAAATGTGCCTTGGCTTCAAGAGAATTTTAAGGGCTTAATTATTTCAGAGGAACAAATTAAATGTGCTGTGAAATTTGCTTAGGACAAACAACATCCACAGGTAGGCACTTTTTTTGCCAGGCTGATAGGCATTTCGATACTGAATTTGGTTTCTTCATGTCTAACGATAACATAGCATATTTAGTAATGTAAAATAATATAGTCATTTTCTCTTACCTACAAGACTGCATAAGACCAGCAAGGCTCTGAAAGAAGCCTACATCCTTTTTGTCCTTGAGGTAGTCAAGCATTTTCTTCAAACCAAAAAGAGGAAAAAAATGTTGTGTGTAGTACTACTGCTACTACTACCACTATAATCTCCAGAAGTGCTTGCAAATAGTAAAAGCATTAAAGTACACGGATCCATATAAAACACAGAAGAGACACAACAGAGCAGCAGCAATTTAAAAATAAAAACCAATAGCATTTTTAGAAGATACAAAGTTTCTGGATGATTTAAAAAGAGAAAATTTAGGGTGGAAAGCAAAGGACTATATTTCAGTGAGAGTGAAAATGCTTCGCATGTAAAATCTCCCAAATGCAACTTTTGGCATCTCCAGGTGGGCAGAGGCGGCCCCCGCTGGGGTACAAAAATCACCCCAGAAATCTGTGAGGCTGTGAGTTTAGACAAGCACTGGGAGCTGAGCAGCAGGAGAAATGGCAAGGGAGTATGAAGGTAGATCAATCAAAGAGTGTGCAAGTGAGAATTAGCCAGTAAAACGGCCACAGTAGTGTGGCAAGATGTGGCGTCGTATGAAGAATGGAGGTGGCTAGGGGATGGGCCCCCAGCTGTAAATCAGCCAGGCACAAAGGCAGCTGCAGATCAGCATCAATCTCTTTCTCTCCTCCTCCTGCTCCCCTACTACTGAGTTGAATCCTCCCTCCTTTCCCCTAAAGTCAGAAAAAAATTAATGCAATATGCGCCTTTTCAAAGTTCAAAACTTGCAGGCTTCATGCCAGTTTGTTGAGTGGAGGCAAGTTTACTGGAGCGAAGTGGGAGGGGGCTTAGGCTGCAGTCCTTATCCCGCTTACTTGACTCAGGGCCTTTTATGTTATGACGCTCTTTTTCTTGTCACTAGCCACCTGGATTCTGTAGGGCTGGTAGGCAGAAACAGAACTTTTTACTGCTTGGCCAAGCAATCTTTACAAAATCTGAGAGCTCCAAAATATTTTCTTATTTTTGATTAGTGACAAATGTTAAGCCGTCTTCAAAAAGTGCATCTATTCAAAATAAGATACGAGAATACTTGTGTCTGAAATGAAAGAAATAATTAACATTGAGATACCAGCTAAATTACCTGCTGAACAGTAGAATTTCCTCCATTCAAGATGGCAATCCCAAGTTTTAGGGTGGCTGCAACCATTGGACCCATCTCACCTGAAAAGTAAACATTTATTTACAAAACTTCTAAATAATTTGTATGCTAATAAACATACAAACAATTTAAACAGTAAAACATGAATAATATAAATTATGGTTTAAAATTAAGAGAAATAATAAACACCAATTAGACCATAAAAGTTTGATGCAACACAAATATTTTTAAAAACCAGAGATAAGGCTGGGCAGTTGTCTATCTAAAGGACATGCCAAAGCAGCGCTGTCATAGCTGCCCCTCTTATGCATGGCCAGTTGAAAATGTATACTTTTTTCAATTAATGGGCTGATAATTTTTTATTTACTTTAGTTAATATAATTCAGTTATATACATTCACCCATGAGGTGATTGTAGAAACAGGCTTTGAGTTTTGGAAAACTGGACACCATAGTGGTTGGCCACTATGGGAACAGGATGCTGGACTAGATAGGCCATTGGCTTGATCCAGCAGGCTTTTCTTATGCTCTTAATCTTTCCTAGTACTTTCCCCAACACATGAGAAAGAAATCCACCCCCAATACCAATGAAATGCAAATGGCAGCTTTGGAGAGACCGTATTGGGACTATTTTGTCCTTGGAGAAAAGGGGTTAAATTTTGGCTGCCTAGTTGTTATAGTCCTGTGGCAGAGGCAGATTTAGGGCAGTGTGACTGATGCCAAGCCTAGGAGGTGTTGCAGGCGCTACAACTATGATGTAGTGAACTGAGCAGAACAGAAGGTGAGAGGCAGGAGAGCACTGAAGGTTGGCCTCGCACAGGGCGCCACTGAAATTTGAAAGACCAAAGTCTGCCCTGCCTAAGGCTGCTCAGGTTTTCTCCTGTGGCTGCTTTTAAGTTAACAAATTAACCGCAACCAGGCAATTAATGTCACTTTTAATTTCGCCTTCAAACACCTCAGAGAAGCAGAACGACAGGGGTCTCCCTCCTACTTGTATTCCCCAAATCTACACCCAGTCCGAGAGAGTCATGAGCCAGTCATCTCAAGGAAGAGAGTTGGATGCTTGTAGCTGTCACTTTAAGTGAAGAACTTAAATCCTCACTCAATGCCTCTAACTAAGCTCTAAGCTGAGAAGATCTGGAGGCTGCCTGGAGGCCAGAAACACATGCGATTTTCCTGTAAGCTTCCTAGCTATTGTGGAGCAAGGAGCAGCAAATGTGCCTTGAGAGCAGAGACAATGCCACCCACCCACCCACCTGCAGGGCTCCTGCCTACACCTTGAAGTCATCACCATGGTTCCCTCTTCTGATTCCATCAGTGGCACCAGAAACAGCTTATGAGGACCAGCATGGGCTGCTGGCAGTAGCCTCATGTGCTGCCTCTCTCTCAGCTCCAGTGCTGATATTATTACTGTAAGTGAAGGTCGGCCCTATTTTTGACACCTATGTCTCCTTCTGGCTCAAGAGAAGACCTCCCAAGCCTTTGTACACATACACACTTCTGGCCAGGAATATTTGGGAACAGAAAACAAATGTTGACCTTTCTGATGGAGCAAGATGGAAGAGAACGTTAAATTAAAATCTTCACCAGATATAGCATATACATATACAATTTTAAAGCCTTTACCTTTACTGGCACTAATTGTCTGAAGGACCATTTCAGCAGCTCCTCGATCATGCAGTCTTGCTTGCTGGTACAGGAGCTTTTGCTTTTCCATTTCTTTTTCCTAAACATAAATCCCAGCCATTTAACTTAAGTTCACATTGTACCTTTTATGTAGGTATGAGCTCTATAGCAACTTTAGTCTGATACAGTATATGCAATACTGTATATCCAACATCTCTTTTACAGACTTCCGATCTCCTTGCTCTTTTTTCCGTATGGTAGAAATTTAGTGCCAGGTTTTTCAGTGAAGAATTGTCTCAACTGGAAATAATTAGGCTAGAATTCATATACCTGAGTTTGTATATTGTCTTGTCTCAAAAATGTTGTTTTGTACTATTCTGGTGCTGCAGTTTTCACATTATGTTAAAATATTATCTAGTTTGAGTCTCTTATTAAAGTTCAGTTCATCTCTCTTACAATTCAAACTCACGCAATATGATAAAAGAATATGTTATATATTCAGTGACTATTTTATAAGATGCATAATTTAGGGAGATGTGTCAATTTCAAGTAAGGTGACATAAGAGGGTAAGCTTTGGTTCACCTTTAAATTTTACAATTTTGATGTGCTATAGATGGATAGGCATTGACTGATCTTTACTTTGAATAAATCTCAAATCTAAAAAGGATAATCTAGATAGCGTTTAGCTTTCAGCTTTCATGTAATAAATGGGAGAATGCTGGAAAATTTAGAATTATAGTGAAAAGTTGAAGTTGCATAGAGCCCTATAACTGGGAATCCATCCAAAGGTCCAGGTTAATGGAGCATGACACTATTAAGTCATATAACATCAAAAACCGCCACATTATGTAGGACCTAAAAGCAGTTGCAGCAGATGTAGTCAGTTTTGCTACTATAAACAAAAGCAAAAAGAAAGAAAAAAGTAGACACTGGAAGACAGAAGAGGCTTAAACAATTTAAAGCTCTGGATATATTCAACATCAAAAATCTAAATATTTAGGTGGGGGAGAAAATGTATTTAATAACAGTTAAAGGGGAAAATCCTTAACTCAAAAGTTCTAATTTTATGCACACTTGATTGGGAATGAACAACAGTAAACTTTATTTTCAACTAAACACGATGATGAATGGACTGTGTCAGTTATTTTGTTACCAGAGAATTCTTACATTTGCTGCTGCTGCTCTGTAATCATAATGTGAAAATAAAATGCATAAGTATTATTATTCTCTTCCTATGGCTGAAATTTCTCAAGCATTATAAGAAATCTAAATAAAGCACAGATTAGGAAAAGTGGAATATATGGCATATAAGTTTGCATTTTTGTTTAAACCTCTTCCTATGAGGGGAGAAACAAAAACAAAGACACACACAACCAAGACATGACAACAACACCGTTTCAATGAAGCTGCAATACAATATTTTGACTCAAAAGTCTTTTGAATATTTTTTCTACATTTCTTTTTTTTAGACCCAACCATCTTTTTCTTTCCATTCCACAGAAAAAAATCACTTATCCATTTTTGCCATCATTTTAGAAACAATAACAACAACAACACATTAGCATGAGGACTCTCCCCTTTCAGCTGAAGGAGAGTTGAGTGGAAGTAATTTTGTATTATTTCACCAGGAAAGTCATTTCCAGTAGCAAGTGGTAGTAGCGAGAACGAAATCCAAAGAGTTATTAGATAGCACTATCTAATTTTTCCCTTTAAAGAGCAATTGAGCCTATACAAATCCATTTTATTTGTGAAGAGGCAGGAAAATAAATCAGCTTGGAAAGAGGGTGGAGGGGCAACAATTCAGAACACACAAAAAAAATGATTTGAAGAAAAGGAACATTATTGCATACTTTAACACAGAACACAAATATACAGGTATGTGACAAATGTAATACAATCTTGTTCCTGCTGAATGTCTTCTTCCACGTGAAACAACACTATTAAATGTCTCATTATAGATTAATTTCACAAATAGTTATGTGTATAATGGCTCAACGGTTAGGATGCACATGGTAGTGGTTCTAGGGGTTGCTCGTGCGTAAGCTGGTGCAAACACCTGGCTGGGTTGCCTGAGTGAACCTTTCCTGTCCGGACAGCCACTCACCTGTGGCTGTCTCAATCGCTGGCAGTATCCGTCAGTGGGTGTTTCTTAAACTTCTTCCAGCAAAGAAGCTCTTTGACGCCTAGTCTCCTCCTACTCTCTCTGCGCGAAAGCCTTCTGCACAAGGAGGGCGTAGGCAGCGGAGGACCTCTGCTCTCCCTGCTGGTCCCCGGCAAGGAGTCATGGGACCGCCTCGCCGCTTCCCCCATCTGCCCCCCTTCTCCACTGGTGCTACGCTGATTCTCCTCCCCAGAAGATGGGCTGCCTCTCCCACTCCCAGGACGCTCTGCGGAATCCCTCTGGATTTTGCTCTCTCCCTCCGGCACTGATGGCAGTTCCCTGACACACATATTCTGGAGAGATGCATGCAAGATCACTGAGAGAGTGAGGTGAACTAGTGTATGGGGTGGCGGCAGCCCCAGACTCTCAACTTCCATTAAAAGAAGTTCATCTCCAGCTGCTTTAGAACAAAAGCTTTAAAACAAATTGTGAAAGCACCATTTGAAGCAATTACTTTGTGATATATGAGCCTTTTCTCACTTTCATTGTTTTAAACCAATGATTGTAGTAGTTTTTTTAAATTTATCCATAATAGTAAATAGTGAAGTTATGATTCAGACCCACGGCAAAGTGAACCACATTTATGTAAGACGTTAATAGTCAAGAAATTCCAGAAGAATTTATTTCAGAATCCCAGATTGTTTACGTCACAGGTACTATGCTAAAAGTAATGTGTTGGGAATGAAATTTTATCCTTTCACCTACAAGCAGATGAAATGACTGAAACTTCCCCGTTCCACTATTTTACCTCTACAGAATGCCAGCAGAATGTGTCTAGTGTGTCCATGAATCATTGCAGAGGCATTCTGAGGAGGAAACAGGGTAGCAACTAGACTTCTGCTTCTTCAACCAAAGCCAGTGCTAGCAGCCCTTAAACAATTTTTAAAGGAGAGAGAGAAGCAACTACCAACATGGGAATTGCAGTGGCAAATCTGAAGGGACCCAGTTTCAGCTGAGACCCAGAAAAACCAAGATCTCACATCCCAGAGCCCACTAAGTAAGGCAGAGGGCTTAAAGGCTCTTTCCACAGTTTTCTCGCAGCAGAAAGCATACCCTCCACCTTACATACCATCTGCATAATCTTCTCAGAGCCATCTCATGAGATCTCAGACAGCCCCCAACTTGTGAGATCTTGGACAGCAAAGGTGGTTCAGGAGTTCTGATTTTGTGCAAAGAACGTAACCCTTGCATAAGTTGAGGGTGCACTGTATTACAGATATGGAATATTATAGATAAGCAAAGTAACTTGGAACATATGCTATGAAGTATTGCCCAGGGAAACAAGTATTGAAAGCAAATGGTTTGTGCCAATTGTCAAGTAATAAATAGAGTGTATCATGCAAATAAATGTTGTTATATTTCTTTACAGCCTAGTAATTCTGCAGTTGCACTCAGCTGAATTAAAAATGATCTATCTAAACTGACATGCACACACAAAAATATTGCAGCTGTCCCGTGAAGTCTCAAGCAACTGTAAACAGAATAATGTATCAGCACCACAGTGAATCAATCCGGGTTGTGCAAAGGCCTGCACCAATGGAAAAACTTGCGGTTTCTTTTCTAATGCAATACTCTTCCACTAGAAAAAACGACTTCAAAAAAGGACTATCACAGGCAAGTGAAAAGCCATTGTTGGATCCTAGCCACAGAATATTAAGAGAATTCATTAGATGCACATAAAAGCGATAATGGGAAATTATTGAAGTATTGTAGTATTGTAAGTGAAATGAAGGGACATCAAAGGAGAGCTAGTTGAACCACCCTCAAGTATTAATGTGGTGTTATAGTTTGGGTGGAGGGGGCCCTAAACCCTAGACATTAATAAATGACAGGATTTTGACTATTTGGAGTATAGAAGGTAAGATTGCAGGCCAGTGGAAAAATACAGGGTAAGTTTCCTTTCCAAGCCAATGCCTCACCTGGGATAGAGGTGTTAATATAAGGAATACTTGGGCCTGGGAAGACAAAGGTTGCCAAGGTAATAGGGGGTGTGAGATGGGTGATGGGGAAAGTGTGTCTTCAGTAAGGTGTGCTGGGAAGAAGGGAGAACATAGAGAGATCCACCTTGAGCAGGCTGGCTGATAGCAAGCTGGGCGAGATGCCTTGGACTCCAGTGCTGGAATCCTGTGGGGAACAAGTCCCTTTGAGACCATGCTGTAAAATTCCAACTCCATCTAAACTCAGGAGTAACGATGTGAATAAACCATATTTCTTACAGCTACAACAGCCTCCGCCACGTCTTCAATTCTCCAAAGAAGCACAGATCCTAGCTGAGGGTCAAGACCCCTGGAATCCCATGCATGGCTTGGCAGGGATTGGGGTTGCCAGTAACAATATAACGTGGCAGGAATTGGTAGGATATGACTATATATAAATTAGTAATCCTATGCAAAATAACCTAGCATAAAGCAAGACATTGTAAATTAAGCCAACAGAGTTGTACCAGATCCACACACCATTCAGTAGTGAGGCTGCTGATGCTCTGCCTAAGCCTAGCAGAGGGAAAGCAAGCCCTTAAAGTAGTGTTCTATGCTGGGTTGACAGGTCACATGACAGAACTGAAGAGTCCACAACTGTTAGCTTCAGTATTGCTATAGCCGTGAATGCTCCCAGACCATCAATTGATCCAAGTGGAGTGTTTCAATATGTGCGTTATGTGGAATAGGTTGCTGTTATGTGGTATGAGCCTTATAAAAAAAAACCTGAGGAATTCATCACTCTATGAAGACAATGGAGGATGTGCTACCCATTTGTTGTAACTGTCTCCTTGTGAAAGAGATTATTAAAAGAAATAAGCTCATCCATATTCACACAGGAGTATGAATGAAAATGCTTCAAGGTTTGAGTTAAGAGACTTAGCCATTTAGTGGGATTGTTGATCAGTCAGCATTTATTGTTCAAGGTAAATGCTTTAAAACCCTCTATCTCACAAAATTTGTATAACAATGAGATGCGAACCAAGAGAAGTGAATAGAGCAATCCTGAATTACAGCCTAGGGTTTATCATTTACTATCCAATCCTTTGAAATGGACATAACAACCAATACCTTAGGTTCTTTAGTATAGGATGAAAAGAATTAGTGAGGTTAATTGTCCTAAGCTATTGAGGGTAAATAGGGACGCGGGTGGCGCTGTGGGTAAAACCTCAGCGCCTAGGACTTGCCGATCGCATGGTCGGCGGTTCGAATCCCCGAGGTGGGGCGCGCTCCCGTCGCCTGCCAACCTAGCAGTTCGAAAGCATCCCCGGGTGCAAGTAGATAAATACGGACCGCTTGGCAGCGGGAAGGTAAACGGCGTTCCGTGTGCTGCTCTGGCTCGCCAGATGCAGCTTGTCACGCTGGCCACGTGACCCGGAAGTGTCTGCGGACAGCGCTGGCTCCTGGCCTATAGAGTGAGATGAGCGCACAACCCTAGAGTCTGGCAAGACTGGCCCGTACGGGCAGGGGTACCTTTACCTTTATTGAGGGTAAATATAAAGACAGGATTAGAGGCAAAAAAAACTAATCATGACTAATACAAAGAGTAACTTCAAATATTGAAACATCTGTCAGATAAAGGGATTGTCAATGCCGAAGACTGATGAGTTCAATAGAAATGGCAGTATCTCTTTGAACAGTGCTTCTGATAATATGTTGACAGTTCATTAACATCACTGTCATTTGTCAAGTACTAGGAGACTTGTACAACGCGGGTGGCGCTGTGGGTTAAACCACAGAGCCTAGGGCTTGCCGATCGGAAGGTCGGCGGTTCAAATCCCCGCAACGGGGTGAGCTCCCGTTGCTTGGTCCCTGCTCCTGCCAACCTAGCAGTTTGAAAGCACGTCAAAGTGCAAGTAGATAAATAGATACCGCTCTGGCAGGAAGGTAAACAGTGTTTCCATGCATTGCTCTGGTTCGCCAGAAGTGGCTTAGTCATGCTGGCTACATGACCCGGAAGCTGTATACCGGCTCCCTCAGCCAATAAAGCAAGATGAGTGCCGCAACCCCAGAGTCGTCCGCGACTGGACCTAATGGTCAGGGGTCCCCTTGACCTTTACCTTTAGGAGACAGCAGTTTGCGTGGCTTACATTGAGTTAGTATATGAGTGCAGGATATTCCTCACTTTGGCTTGTTTGCTGGGATGGAAACAAGAATGGGTTCTTGTCCAAAAGTCTTCTTTTATTAGAAATATAAAATTTGAAGTCAAACTTTTTCAAAAGTCTGCCACTATTTATAAAGTAAAATTAAACATTTTATAATCAGTGTTTGGCAAGACTCTGTATTTCATTGTTTACCCTAGTATATTCGTGGCACAGTACACCAGGATAAATAGTAACATAAGGTCGTTATATAGCAAATTATCAGTACATTCTCTGACACACATGATGCCAAGTAATATTTTAATCCCAATAAACAACCAAATAGACTGCTATCAATTAGTAATGGAAATAGTCTCTTATTGATCACTCTGTTCAGCTTTCACAATCATAAATTGCACTGTGGTCAAGAGTACTTAGTCCACAAACTAAATTTTGAAGATGACAGAAAATAAATGAAAAGTTGCTTCATTTGCCATGGGGTTTTTTGTATGGTATACCTAATATAGTTTATTATTCTAATTCTTACAATAGAAATTGTAGAAAGCATTGAATTTGTTTTTTTAAAAAAAGAGAGCATGTGTCACTCTTGGAACTGAAAAGATTCAGAAATGTATGAAAGCATCCTTAGAGAGCTTGTCCAAGATGTTGGGTCTAACAAAACTAAATACCACAAAATTAGACCCACATAAACACACACACATTATTTTACCTTGCTGCGTTGGGATCCTGTGACCTTAGGGAAAGGCGAGGATAAGAAGTGAAATAGCAATAAGAAAAAAGTGTCCAAAGTACTCCAATGATAACTGATCAACCAAATATATATTTCATAAAAGAACTATCCCTTGCTTCCACGTCTCTGTAGGCAACTTAAAACAGAAAAACTAAAACAAGGAAGAAAAGTCTGAATCTACTTTATGCAGTTATTCAGTTCGTCCTTTTCCTCTACACAACAACTTTTCTTTTCAAAATTAGAATGAGATATTAAAATTTTCCAAACAATAGCATTAATGACTTCCAAATGTGCACAGTGACAGATACGGAAGCTGATTAATCTACTTTTTTCCCTTTTCTTGGTCACTGGCAGTTTCTTTCATTCAACCATAATTCTGCTGGATGCATCTTGCTAGAATACTGTAGAAAGATATTATGCAAAAAGTACTTTAAAATATGTGAAATTTTTACTAAGATTTATCACAGACATATAAAAGACTGAAATAAACTAGTTAACAAAAACAAAGAAATGTAGTTCATGGACAACAATGATTAGTAATAGCAAACAAGGATGATGGGAGAAGACAGGGAGAGGGATACGACAAAAAACAACAGTTCTACATCAAAACAATATTTAATGTGTTTTTCACAGCCTCTGTGAACTATTTCTATTTTACTGATGAAGAAAGAGGAACACAAAAAGCTTTCCTCCTACATTTACCTAAAAAATCTAACAGTGCACGAATCAGCACATGTAATCACTTTCTGATAGTGGTCAGCATTTATTTATTTTTAAGTATATGTCCACCATATCCATTGGGCAACATTCCAAGTGCTGCTTGCATGTTGTCTTCTATGAAGGAGAATGACCCATGAACAAACAGATTCCTTACTGAGTGCCTAAGAACATTCCTTTGATCATATATATAAAAAAGGGAAGCTCCAGAATATGAGAATTTATGAGGTGGAAACTGTGCAATCTGATCTCTTTATTTTCAATTAAATAAATAACAGTTTTTACTATATTTAATTTCAATTAATGGCCATTATCACATGTGCTGTAAACTATATACATCACTAAATACTTTTACATATCAAAACAAAAATGCTTCATGAATGTTCTTAATGCAGGTAGGAATAATTTTTCTTAAAAAACCCACATACTAACACTTGTAACATATCTACCTCCAGGACCTTTATTGGATGTAAATAATATCCTCTGTATCTCTAACATGTGAGATAACAATATCCCTTATATTTTTAATAACTCAGTTAATTGTAGTTTTTGACTTATCACACTGACACATCTCTCAAGTTTGCATGAGAAAACTACCCAAGTTCTATTTTTTTTAAAAAATGCAGTGTTTCAATGATAAAGCATATCAAGAAGATTGTTGCCCCCTAAAATAATTTATCTCTACCCTTCTGTGTGCAAGATAGGATATCACACCAGTTGAGTCTTGAGAAACACATTGATTTTGATTGTTGGCTGACAATAGCCTGGTTAACCTATGAAATTATACACTGATAATGAATAGAGACATAGAATCATGTAGAGGCGAAGACAAATTAAACAGGAACAAAAAAATTGCTAAGTGGCAAGGAAATCCTAGAAGATTGTGGTGAGTAAAATCCCACAGGGTTTGGTTGTGTCTTGCCAGTTGCTCCTATTCAGCATGTAAATAGGATTCTCTGGAAAATATATTGCAGAAATGTAGAATCCAGGGTCATTAGTATGATAGTGAGTGACACCTCTTCAACCTAGGGCTCTGACTCTCTATTAATTATCTTGCCATAATGGAGTACTGATGTAGGAGAGGTGACTGCTGCTGAAACCAGACCAAAATAATGGGGAGCTCAGAGACTTTAGAAGAACAGGCAATTCTTAGCCCTGAAGTTCTCCTAGATCAGCCACTTTCTTAGAAACATTGCAGTGAAATCATGAGGATATTACTTCTTATGAGAAGACCAAGGAACAATTCCTGTGAAACTTCGTACTTGGGCATGATCACCAAAGTACAAAATATGTGAGTGGCATATCCCTTTGTATATCACCTCCATTCCTGCTTAAAACACATGTATAGCAGTAGGGTCCCTGTGCATATTTATTTAAAGAGAGAAGAATGGGACTAATATGAGATGCAGGCACTGTTCACATTTCAATCATCCTTCATGTGTTTTGACACTGGGTACAAAATGTCTTGCAGGGACCACCTCTCCTGGCTACCTTTTCCAGCATCTTTCTATCCACAGGAATAGAGGGAACATTCACCCTCCACAAAAGATGGAAGGGAAATTCACTTCATTTTGGGAAGGCAGAAGAAAGTTGAAGCGACAGGAGGGAATTCCTTAGTGTTTTGTAAGGAAAGCCAAATCCTGTCCTTCCTACTGAAAACTTCATAGAACTTGAAGGGGCCTAACTTTAGTAAATAAAATCTACAAGCAACTACCTTTGTTGGTACTTGGAGCTTTTGGATTATGCAGATTACAGCAACACACCTCATAACGGGCACTTACAGGAAGGAAGATACTGGAAACAGACTGCAACTGTGCAGCTACATCTTCACTGATCTTCTCTTGCCTTTTGAGCACTATTCTATGTGCTGATTTTTTTACAATATTTCTCTTTACAGCATTGGACTTTCCTTTCGCTTCCAGGCATATCCGCAACTGAGCGTCCTTTCGGCTTTGGCCCAGCCGCTTCATCAGCTCTGAATCTACTTGTACTTGTACTCTTCCTCAGTAGCATGTTGGACGCCTTCTGACCTGAGGGGCTCATCTTCCAGCGTCATAACTTTTATATGCCTTTTGTCTTTGTCCATGGAGTTTTCTTGGCAGGGATACTGGAGTGGCTTGCCGGTTCCTGCTCCAGGTGGATCACATTTGGTCAAAACTCTCCACTATGACCTGTCCATCTTGGGTGGCCCTGCACGGCATAGTTCATAGCTTCTCCGAGTTATTCAAGCCCCTTCGCCACGGCAAGGCAGTGATCCATGAAGGGGATATGCCTGGAAGCGGATATGCCTGGAAGCGAAAGGAAAGTCCAATGCTGTAAAGAAAAATATTGCATAGGAACCTGGAATGTAAGAACCATGAAACTTGGTAAGTTGGATGTGGTCAAAAATGAGATGGCAAGAATAAATATTGACATCCTGGGCATCAGTGAACTAAAATGGACGGGAATGGGCGAATTCAGTTCGGATGACCATCATATCTACTACTGTGGGCAAGAATCCCGTAAAAGAAATGGAGTGGCCCTCACAGTCAACAAAAGAGTGGCAAAAGCTGTATTGGGATGCAATCTCAAAAATGATAGAATGATCTCGATACGAATCCAAGGCAGACCTTTTAACATCACAGTAATCCAAGTTTATGCACCAACCACTGGTCCTGAAGAAACTGAAATTGACCAATTCTATGAAGACTTACAACACCTTATAGAATTGACACCAAAGAAGGATGTTCTTCTCATTATAGGAGATTGGAATGCTAAAGTAGGGAGTCAAGAGATAAAAGGAACAACTGGCAAGTTTGGCCTTGGAGTTCAAAACGAAGCAGGGCAAAGGCTAATAGAGTTCTGCCAAGAGAACAAGCTGGTCATCGCAATCAGATTGATTATATTCTCTGCAGCCAAAGATGGAGAAGCTCAATACAGTCAGCAAAAACAAGACCTGGAGTGGACTGTGGCTCAGATCATCAGCTTCTTATAGCAAAATTCAAGCTTAAACTGAAGAAAGTAGGAAAAACCACTGGGCCGGTAAGATACAATCTAAGTCAAATCCCTTATGAATACACAGTGGAAGTGAGGAACAGGTTTAAGGATTTAGATTTGTTAGACAGAGTGCCTGACAAACTATGGATGGAGGCTCGCAACATTATACAGGAGGCAGCAACAAAAACCATCCCAATGAAAAGGAAATGCAAGAAAGCAAAGTGGCTGTCCAACGAGGCCTTACAAATAGCGGAGGAGAGAAGGCAAGCAAAATGTGAGGGAGATAGTGTAAGATACAGGAAATTGAATGCAGATTTCCAAAAAATAGCAAGGAGAGACAAGAAGGCCTTCTTAAACGAGCAATGCAAAGAAATAGAGGAAAACAACAGAATGGGAAGAACCAGAGATCTGTTCAAGAAAATTGGAGATATGAAAGGGACATTTCGTACAAAGATTACCATAATAAAGGACAAAAGTGGTAAGGACCTAACAGAAGCAGAAGACATCAAGAAGAGGTGGCAAGAATACACAGAGGAATTATACCAGAAAGATATGGATGGCTCGTACACCCCAGGTAGTGTGGTTGCTGACCTTGAGCCAGACATCCTGGAGAGTGAAGTCAAATGGGCCTTAGAAAGCACTGCAAATAACAAGGCCAGTGGAAGTGATGGTATTCCAGCTGAACTGCTTAAAATTTTAAAAGATGATGCTGTTAAGGTGCTACACTCAATATGCCAGCAAATTTGGAAAACTCAGCAGTGGCCAGAGGATTGGAGAAGATCAGTCTACATCCCAATCCCAAAGAAGGGCAGTGCCAAAGAATGCTCCAACTACCGCACAATTGCACTCATTTCACACGCTAGCAAGGTTATGCTTAAAATTCTACAAGGCAGGCTTAAGCAGTATGTGGACCGAGAACTCCCAGAAGTGCAAGCTGGATTTCGAAGGGGCAGAGGAACCAAAGACCAAATTGCAAACATGCGCTGGATTATGGAGAAAGCTAGAGAGTTCCAGAAAGACATCTACCTCTGCTTCATTGACTACGCAAAAGCCTTTGACTGTGTCGACCACAGCAAACTATGGCAAGTTCTTAAAGAAATGGGAGTGCCTGATCACCTCATCTGTCTCCTGAGAAATCTCTATGTGGGACAAGAAGCTACAGTTAGAACTGGATATGGAACAACTGATTGGTTCAAAATTGGGACAGGTGTACGGCAAGGCTGTATATTGTCTCCCTGCTTATTTAACTTATATGCAGAATTCATCATGCGAAAGGCTGGGCTGGATGAATCCCAAGATGGAATTAAGATCGCCGGAAAAAATATCAACAACCTCAGATATGCAGATGACACAACCTTGATGGCAGAAAGTGAGGAGGAATTAAAGAATCTTTTAATGAGGGTGAAAGAGGAGAGCGCAAAATATGGTCTGAAGCTCAACATCAAAAAAACGAAGATCATGGCCACTGGTCCCATCACCTCCTGGCAAATAGAAGGGGAAGAAATGGAGGCAGTGAGAGATTTTACTTTCTTGGGCTCCATGATCACTGCAGATGGTGACAGCAGTCACGAAATTAAAAGACGCCTGCTCCTTGGGAGAAAGGAGATGGCAAACCTAGACAGCATCTTAAAAAGCAGAGACATCACCTTGCCAACAAAGGTCCGTATAGTTAAAGCCACGGTTTTCCCAGTAGTGATATATGGAAGTGAGAGCTGGACCATAAAGAAGGCTGATCGCCGAAGAATTGATGCTTTTGAATTATGGTGCTGGAGGAGACTCTTGAGAGTCCCATGGACTGCAAGAAGGTCAAACGCATCCATTCTTAAGGAAATTAGCCCTGAGTGCTCACTGGAAGGACAGATCGTGAAGCTGAGGCTCCAATACTTTGGCCACCTCATGAGAAGAGAAGACTCCCTGGAAAAGACCCTGATGTTGGGAAAGATTGAGGGCACAAGGAGAAGGGGACGACAAAGGACGAGATGGTTGGACAGTGTTCTCGAAGCTACCAGCATGAGTTTGACTAAACTGCAGGAGGCAGTGGAAGACAGGAGCGCCTGGCATGCTCTGGTCCATGGGGTCACGAAGAGTCGGACACAACTAAACGACTAAACAACAACAACTATGTGCTGATCTTGGCCTAGAAAACATTTTACATACTGCATCTAACGGACGTGATGGTACATCTTCTACCTAATATCAAGCTACAATCTCTAGATTGCTTGTATGCATTTGGAGAGCAAGGGCACTGTGTTTTGTCTATTTACAACTTTTGCAAAGAATACTTTCCAAATGGCTACATTTTAAATGTGGAACAACATTCCCATCAAAGCCCCTCACTAGTGTATTTTGAAAGCAGTGTAAAATCTGATAATTGGATTTTGCTTTTAGTGGTGTGGTATTCAAACAGATAACATGGAAGGATAGTTATGCTATGTCTAAAGGGCATTAAATATAGAAAACCATGAACCAAAAAATGCTAGTTAGATGTTATGAAATAATGTACAATATAAAACGTAAGATGTAAACAGTAATAACAATCTTACTTCAAAACTCTTGACTTCCTCTTCATTATCATCATCTTCTTCATGGCAGCTCTGAAACCACGTGAAAAGAACACCATACTTACAAACGAACTTTTAAAGTCAAATTCTCTTGTTTTACTAAGAAAAATCTCCCACTTAAAAAAAAGAAAGACATGTGCTAAGTACACACTGTGCAAAGCCCAAAGTCACACAAGTGGACTTCCCCTCACCAAATAGTTTGCCCCTTCCTATTTTCTTCCCTGAAGTCTTCTATGTTTCATGTAATATGCTCTTGAGAGTCCCCAACCCCTTGGAGCAGCGGAAAGAAAAAGACAGGGAATCCCCATTGTGCAGTACTCACAGACTCCCACAACTGGGTATTACCCCATGTCTTTTACAGTGCTTGTGTGTGTTTATAGTGATAAGCAAACTACCTTGGGCTCAGTTTTTAACTGAACTCAGCCAACAGATATATTTTACTCAAAGAAATTATACCAGCTGCATAACAGAGTCTGATCCCTACCCCAAGACCCTCCAAATACCACTTCCTTTAGCCCTTTACCTGCCTGTGGCTTTCAGATGCCCTGGGATAATTACATTTCTCAAAGCTCCTAGCATATTGCAAACATTGGAGCGAGAGAGACTTATCCCTCCCAACCTGCTACTGTAACCAGTAAATGGTGGGTGGGATGAGTCAGATTAAAACCTGAGTTAGAAAAAGGATATGGGGAATCATATGGGGAATGATTTTTAAGGTAAGCATTGCGAGTCAACAAGGTGTGTATTTAGAGTCAAGCATTTACAAAACTTGATACCGCTACTAGAGATGGAAAAATTGAGTGAAAAAATGAAGAAAATACCTTTGCCATTATATCAGCATATGCCATATAAAGATAATCTTCTTCCAGTTTACTGTAGTGTAATAAAATGAAGAATAAGTGGTTACTGTTTATCATAAGAGAGACAATTGTTACATACCCATGAAGGGTGCTTTTATGTGCCTATAATGTGACATCAGATAGCAGTTACTCATAGTGGTGCAGGCTGAACAGATCATTGTCCAACTTTGAGAAGGCTTCTGATGTTTTGCTGTCTCTATAGCCAGTTCTATGATGGCAAGCCACCTTGGCTGTGAGTCCTGGAAGACCTGCTTCCTGCCTTGCAAGCCTTTTTTCATCTGGCCTGGCAGAAGCTGAGACTGCTTAACAGACTCTTAACAGATTCACTATTGTTTAGTGAATTTTGGTGGGGTGAGAGGTGTTTGTTGCTGTTATTGAAAAGTGGCAAACAAATAAAAATTCCCTCACATGATTTTGCCTATTCTCCTAGAATATGGTTTTCAGCAAATGAAATATAAACAAACAAGGTCCTAAAGACAATTGTAATACCAAAATATTCAGTTAGTAATTGTTTTGTGCTTCAATAACAGAAGAAAAGACATCAACATCTTTCAAAATTCAACTTTGCTCAACTTTAGCTAAAACATTTTAGTTGAAATAGCTATAGCCTTTTCTCTCTTAGTGATGAGTATTTTTTTTTTAAAAGAGATATAGATGAATTCAAAATTAATTGGTATTTATACTTCACAATCCCATTCAAAATCCTAGGAGGGAAATAACTGAAGAACAATTAAAACACTATGTGTTATATCCAACCAAGACATACTCAGAGCACACCCGCTGAAATCAATGGATCATGGCTAGTCCAGTGATTTCATTGGGTCTACTCCAATATTGATTTAGTACAATACAATCCTATGAACTGGCCCTAATTTATTTACATTTAGCCCATTACTATTTCCAAGTGAACTAAAAATGCACATCTGGAGAGAAAGCAATTAATGAAAAATCATAAATATCCTCCTTCTCCCATCACTCTCACCATTTTTCAGTTAATGCTGTTCGACTGAACAGTAAAATAAGCTGGTGCAAAGGATCAACTCTCTTAATGCATTCATCTTCTTCTGGTGGTTCTTCTCCAGGTTTCTATTAAAGAAATACAAAAACATCAAGATTTTAAATATTTGATAACTTGTAAATGTGTTTATGTAGAAGTCTTATTCATACGCCATCAAATTTACTTCCATATCAATGGGCTTAGATGAGGGATGCTTGAGGAATTTGTTCTTTTCAATATGAGCTGAACTAATCTACATGCCTCAGACTAATGTGTGGATCAGAACTCAGTTGTCCAAAGACTTTCACCTTTCCCAAATATTATGTCATAGCTCTTGACTAAAAAAAAATACATCAAACTATGCAGTGCTTTTTTTCTTTAAAAAAATGTTTAGGGGTCATCTCATTTTCCTACTCATATTGAAATACTGCCCCTCAATGAGGCCAAACTTAGATCCACAAAATTTTTAGGGGTATGCGTACCCCTGTATCCCCCCAGGAAAAAAGCACTGAAACTATGTTTTAAAATAGCATGTTACACCATCTGCTAGCTACAAGAGCCTGTGAGTCCCTCTGCACAAGAGTCATCAATATGATTTTTAAATGGCTTTGCTATGGTCTCCTGAGAGTCTAAACTTAATCACACTGGCTAAAGAATTTCTAATGCCAACTGATGTCCATAAAAGAAATAACCACAGTCTCATGTCTTGCTGAAATCATTTTATCTGAAAATTACATTGCTGCTTGCTCATCACAGCTCCAAGCATGGAACTGGGGATTTGACTACATTATCTTCCCCCACATTTCCTTCACTGCCTCCAGTTTCCTGCCTCTCTGGATCTTACTTGCTGAAGCAGGTATTTTAGTCCAACTGTTCAAAGGTCCTTTGCAGGGCTCCCTCTTGCCTGCTTTCCTGACTGTTTCCACTTGATCCAGGAGTTTCAATGTGCCCTAGTTTTAGGGACTGGGAAAGGTCTATTTTTCTCCCTATCCTAAGAATATGGTTGATCAGGCCAATGGCCCAACAATCTAGCACCCTGTTTCACAGTGGCCAAGCAGATGTCTGCAGGAAACCAGCAAGTAAGACCAGAGCACAAGAACACTCTCCCCTCCTTTTGCTTCCAGCAATTGGCGGCATATGCCCTGACGTTGCCACCTTTCGGAACTGCCATGCAGTGCAAAGCAATTGCCCTCAACATCAACAAAAGGTTTTAAATACCATGAACTGCAAACATACTGCTAAATCTTCTATCAGTGTGTCTTCAAAGTAGTGGTCTTCTGTTTCCACCCACGACTTGTCATATCCTTGAAGAAAGAGATTGACTGCTCGATGCCTGAAAAAGAAAAGGGAAAGTAGTGTGTATGTATGTGTATATGACCATTCCATATTAGTCTAAAATTTTGAACATACCGAATAAGCAAAATAAATAACTACAACTGGTGAACAATTTAAAAAAGAGGTCTTTGTTGTTCATTCCATAAAGCTTATTATGAATTAACTGGATGTGAGGATTCATTGACTATAAGCATGATCTGAAACTACATGTCACCTTTCCTCCCTTCTATAAAGTATTGACTATAAGAAGATATAGATGATAAGTAGATGATAGATAGATGTGTGTGTGTGTGTTTCATGTTTTGTGGAATGTGATCCAATTTTGAAACTGATTTCTGATATTATAGTTTTCATTCTCATTGCATTACATTGTACACTGCTTAGAGAGTATTGTGATTAAACATTATATACATTGTCTAAATCAGTAAATAAAGTAAGAAGCCTGTACTCTACGTGGGGCTGCCCTTGAAACTGACCCAGAAACTCCAGCAGGTGCAGAATGCCGCGGCGAGACTCTTTACACGGTCCTCACCACAGGATCACATTCACCCAGTGCTATACCAGCTGCACTGGCTCCTGGTGGAGTACAGGATCAGGTTTAAGGTGCTGGTTTTTAACGTTTAAAGCCCTATACATCCTAGGACCCTCATACCTACGGGACTGCCTCCTCTGGTATGCCCCACGGAGGACCTTACAGTCTGCAAACAACAACACTCTGAAGATCCCAGGTCCCAGGGAAATTAGACTGGCCTCAACCAGAGCCAGGGCCTTTTCGGCCATGGTCCCAGCCTGGTGGAACGCTCTCTCACAAGAGACTAGGGCCATGCGGGATTTGACATGTTTCTGCAGGGCCTGCAAGACAGAGCTGTTCTGCCAGGCCTTTGGCCAGAGTGCAGTCTGACCTATTTTCCTTTGTATAAGAACAAGCATGAAGGGGGCCTCCCAGGCTGTTCACAGGTCCTTATATGATCAGTGAAAGCAGTTGGTCCTGGCAAGTATTAACCGCTCTCAATCTTAACCTGATAACTGCCATTTGTCCAGATTTTAATTTGTCTGAATTAATTTTAAGATGTATTTTAATTAATTGGTGCCTGTTTTTATGTATACTGTGTTATTTATATGATGTTAGCTGCTCTGAGCCCGGCTCTGGCCGGGGAGGGCAGGGTTCAACTAAAAATTATCATTATCATTATGATTATTATGTTTCTTTTTGCAAAGTACAAGCAGAGAAGCCAATAAGGCTTGCAGAGCCTGACTGGCAGCCGCTATGATTGGTCTGATCACCCACAATAATTTTTAAAGGAAGTGTATAGCCAACCTGCTAGGCATTTTTAAAGTTAACCATCTTAGTTCCTTGTTCAATTGTATTCCCTCATTCACCCCTCCCCTCCTAGTTAGCAATATACCTAGGTGGACAGCAATATAATATACACAAATCTTCATGATCACACGCACCGTGGAAGATTATATAGTGGTGCCATTCTGAAGCAAGCCACCACCGCTCTTTTTCTCTGTTTAGATAGAAGTTTATGCCATACTGCTTTTTTTGATCTCTGAGGATGCTCAACCTGTAGCACACATAGAAACAGAAAACAGAAATTAAACACCTCTTCTAGACTGTTGCTTCATTTAAAAAAAAAAATTAAAACCTCATAACAGTTGCAGGCCAAAAATACTATGCTGAAGTATGGTGTTAGCTTCTTATTGGTTCATCTAAAATGCCCTAAGCCTAGAACACAGTGTCGTTGTCCCGCCCCCCGCCAAATTATCCCCAGTTAGGACATCTTGCTCTATTGGTTTTTAAAATGTTAAGAAATATTATATGCAATACTATGCATATAATTTGCTTAGTATGTGCAATAACCAAATGCATATATATGCAATATATGCAATAACCAAATGTTATATAAATGGCAAAATGAAAACTTTTAAAAATGGTTTTGGTCATCCCCATTCAAACCTTTACCAGAATATTATGGCCACAATCTAGAAAATTATGCCCCCAGCAAGTCTTTGAAAACATGTTTCTTGAACAACCGCTCCCCTGTTGCCCCACAGGAAACTGCTTTTAAAAATCAGATTTCAGAAGTCATTTGTGATACAGAATGCAAGTCTGCTGTCCAAAGGAAAACAAAGCAGATGTTCCACAGGAAACATGGAAGATTTTGGATATGCTTAAAGTTATCTGGAATATAGCTTACTACTTCTAGTAGTGGTGGTAGATGAAGGGACTAGCAGGGGAAAAGCTTTTCTTTTTAACTTCCCCACTTCTAATTTGAAAAATAAATAGTTCAGAAAACATTTAAACTACCCGTGGCATATTTGTCTATTTTGTAAGAAAGATCAAGACCATTAAAAAGAATTTAATGTTAATTGGAGTTAAATAGAATTAGCTAAAATATAAAATATAAAGAAGGTTACAAATGTTACGTACATTGGTCACCACAGATTTACTTGGGAAACAATATTGGTCTTTATAGTTAATCAAAAGATAGTACTTCAAATCACATGCTGGTGAGGTCACTTTTAAATTAAAGAACAGATCTCTGATAAAAGAGACAAATTTACCTAATTACCATGGGGGGGGGGACACATAAGGATCATACTGTGAATACGGAAACTTAATTAGTCAGGCAAACAAATCAAAGCACCCTTTGGAGGTAATTGTGTATTACAACTGTGTATTACAAAACAGCCCTCAGTGCAGAATAAACAAATGTGGAACAAGCATGTTATGAGAATGGGCATTTAAAAATGTGATTTAAAATATAAATTAAAAGACAAAAATATATTCATAGGTTAAAAAAAACTATTAATAGGTAAAGCTAACATAATTAGCAATATGAAAAGACACTCCATACTTCCCCTTTTGAAAAATTTTCTGCCCCGACTAGGGAATTTCTGGAAGTAATAATAAAAAGGAAAGTAATAGATGAAGCAAAAAATGAAAGACCAAAACAATGTACTTTATGTCACATATAGATAAAAGAAAGCTTTGGAGAAAAGTGGAAAACATCAAGACTTGATGGCTTTTGATTTAGGGCCAAACAACACACAAAGTCAAACATGTCACCTGGAACTGTGTGAATATTTTTAAAAGTGTACACAGCAGTCATTTTGGGAACCAATCAGGATCGCAGTAACATTTCCTCCTGCACTGTGTAGTCTCATGAACAACTCCAAAGCTGCTAATTGGCATGGGAGGGAAGCTCTATTATTGTGTCAGTGGCATGTTTCAGAACATAACTGCAAAAAACCAGCCTAACTGGGAGCATTAAATCAAGTTGACTTTATTCTGGTGGTATGTGCCGTTAAATTGTTAATCTCCTACTCATGGGCAGCATGGAAGTTTTAAATGAAAGCTAAAGAAAATCATTGAGTTATGCCAGCAAATACTGTGGATCTCTGTATTGAAAATACTTATGTATGCACTTCCTAGTTGTTTTTCTGTAAAATACACATTCTGAACAAAATAGATTCATGTGTCCATAATATTTTCTCACTGTACTATTTCTTACTGTACTATTGTGGTAGGAATCCCAGATTCCCAAATTGTCACAATGCTACAAAAAGTATATTTGAAAGCCGTAGTTGAGAGCCTTTTAAAAATAGACTTTAAGAATATTAAAATATATATCTAACCTGTTCCAGATGAAAAAGTACACTAGCTATATCCAGGACCCTTTCCACCGTCTTCTCTGGATCTGAAGTAACTTCAGTCCTGTTTGGTAGATCTTTGTAAAGAGCAACCTGCCACCTAATGGCGGGATCTTCAAGCTGCAGGAAGAAGGGATTTTATGAAGAATGTAAGCATTAAAAATAAGTATCAACTTGCTAGGACCAATATAAACCATTCTTCTAACCAGAACTAGCTTACATGGGTTGCCAAGACTCCCTTGTCAAGTCTTATCCAATTTTTTCTCCAGAATTACTAACCCTGGGCAAATCATCAAGTAGCAAGATACAGCCTACAGCAGGGGACAATTTATATAACTTACACCTCCGAGACTAATACATGGACCAAAATATAGCTATCCCTTCGGATTTCACACTTTTCCAAATTTTGTGATAGAGTTATTGGCTCAAAAAAGTACCGAAAGGCTTAAAAGCATATTTTAGAATAATATATTTTTTAAAATCTCAGTTAAAATACATATTTAAATATTTTTACGATAAAATACATATTGGAAGTACAGATAGACACACACACACACACACACACTGCAGATTAATGTGGAAACGGGGTGGACAAGTGCAAAACTGACAAGAACTGGACCAATCCATCCATCCCTACCTCCAGATGTTGTTGAATGACAATTCCCATCATTCCTAACCACTGTTCATGTTGGTCGGGGCTAATGAGATTTTGAATTCAACAACATCTGGAGAACCACAGGTTCCCCACCCTTCTCAAAGGGAATAACATTGCCTCCTCACTGGAGGACAACCAAAAAGCTGTTTTAACTTTCTAGTCCTTTACCTTGAAAGTTCCAGCTGCTACCATGGTAGCATGATAGATAATGAGTTTCAGTGGTCCCTTGGTTAAGGGCAGATCATAAATAGCTTTATAAAACTTCTTAAACTAGGCCAGTACTATTTCATTTTTTTTAAATAATATTTATTGAGAATTTTAAGATTACAAAGAAACAAAGAGAAAAAGAAGGAAAAAACAAGTAACAATTAAACAATACAAATCAATCAAAATCAAAAAGAAAAAGCAAAACACATAATACATCAAAATCAAAAAGCAATAATAGACAAAAAATTTAAAAACAGATCCAATATTCCCAAATCCTTAACTGTCATTACCTTATTTCATCGACCTCCTCGCACCTCCCTTTTTTGTATTCTAGTTATTAATTATCTCAGCAAATCCTTTCCATCTTTCATAATATTCTGTCATTAAATTACCTGAATCTATTTTAACCTTATCTTACCATAAAAAACCCAAGCCTAAAACTTACATCTTATTTATACCAATTTCTCATAACCATAACATATTCTTACATAATTCTTTTTAACATTTCTGCTAAAGCCAAATAATTTCGTTCCAACATTTTTCTAATACTCATTAATTTTACAAAACTTTCCTAAATAATTTTTTTAAAACTTTCTTCCAATCTTCATCCAACGTCTCTTCCTCCTGGTCTCGGGTTTTGTCAGTCCTTTCTATCCCATCCATCTAGTTCTTCAACCTGGTAACCTTATGTCCGAAGCTCTTAAATCTCTTCCATGTCCCTTCCGCAGGTCTTCTTCATATTTATACCTGTACTTTACTTTGTCTTCTGCTCCTTTCACTCGTGGAGACTCCAGCTTGACAATATTTTTGTCCCTTCTCGACAGATCAGCCCCTTTTCCATAGTCAACACTGAACTCCATGTGGTATTTAAAAGCATGTTTCAAGGTCCCTCCAAAGTTAAGGGCCCCCACAACTCCGAACTCCTCCCGGCCCAAAGCCAGACTTGAAAGGTCAAAACATCCCTGCATAGGGGGGTCTATCCAGCCCCCCATCTCCAAGCCAAACAAGACTCTATCTCTCCAAATCTGGCTTTTTCCAGGTTCATTCGTCAAATCCAACAATTCATGTTCCTGCTGGGCCACAATTCCCTCCATCTCTGCCTCCCGAGGTCCAGCAACAACCTCCTCCCTCATCTGATCTGTCAGAGCACACTCCTGGATTAATTCCTGAGTGGGTTCTATATAGGTACCCACTGCCTGTCCAAAATTTCCGATCGCAACAGTCATCAAATCCGTCTTCTCATGTAACTGTTCCAATAAAGCACTTGTCTTGCAGAAGGCAAGCACCAGAGCCTCCGAGTACATTCTTGTACAAGGTCAGAGTCTGGTCCCACAAACTTAATCTATTGCAGCTGCAAAGCTCCCCAGTTCAGATTTAATAACAGTTTCGCAAGCTCCCTCTAGGGGAAAAAGCTTCTATTTGTATCCATCTCTTTTTTTTTTTTTAAAGCAGATCTAACAACAAAGTTTCCTTTTCCAGATATTTTGTCAATATTTTGTTCCTTTTAGATGCGAAGGGGAACAATGGAATCAATATGTTTCTCTTCTTTTAACTATCTGTCAAAAACGTTTGTCTATAGTCAATGAACTTCCCGAGGACGTCTATCCTGACACCCCGCTCCCAGGTTCAAGACGGTGGAAAATTGCTTTTCTTTACTCTCTCTTCTGCAGGTTTAAACAGTCCAGAAAAAGTTCCCCCCTCTTCTCCTGCTTCCAAGGGGGGTTCAGTAATTTTAAATGATGAAAATTGATCCTTTACAGATGACTTTCTAAACTCTAGCTTGCCGTATCTTTGCTTTAATCTATCTACAAAAGCGGAAGGTGGACTTCCTGTTTAGACCTTCCCACTTCAGTGCCAAATTAAAAGAAATTTCTTAATCCAATTTTCCGTTCTACTCACGGGCAGTTATTTAAAATCCAATTGTCCACAGGAAAAAGTCAGCGCTCTCCGGCAACAGCAATGCGGCTTCACTCCGTGAAAGAAGCAGTCGATTCAAAGCACCGCGCCACTCACCCCACGTCGCTCCGGATCCCCGAAACCGGGGTTCCCCGCGAGTAGGGGGGGCGCAAAGGTGCCAGCCGAATCCCACGTCCACAGGCTTCTCCCGCCTGTGGTTTTTGATGGGTCTCCGCCTCGCCGTGGCAGTTCAGACCCTTTTTTCCACGGAGCGGATTCCTCCCGATCGGAGGAAATCCACCATTGCCAGAGGCGCCAACCTGGAAGTCCAGGCCAGTACTATTTCAAAGCAGGAGTGTCTACCTTATTGAATACAGCAGGGCTTAGTTCTGAATAAACATTCATAGGACCAGGCACAATGATGCAAGAAGTGGCAAAAAAAAAAAAAAAAAAAGGACCCCTGAACATTAGGTCCAGTCGTGGCTGACTCTGGGGTTGCGGCGCTCATCTCGCTTTATTGGCCGAGGGAGCCGGCATACAGCTTCCGGGTCATGTGGCCAGCATGACTAAGCCGCTTTTGGCGAACCAGAGCAGTGTACAGAAACGCCGTTTACCTTCCCGCCGGAGCGGTACCTATTTATCTACTTGCACTTTGACGTGCTTTTCGACTGCTAGGTTGGCAGGAGCAGGAACCGAGCAACGGGAGCTCACCCCGTTGCGGGGATTTGAACAGCTGACCTTCTGATCGGCAAGTCCTAGGCTCTGTGGTTTAACCCACAGTGCCACCCACAAAGTGGCAAGTGAACAGCAAATAACAGATAAGAGCCAGATGCCGGCATGAATGAGGCCACAACTTAATTGTCACAGAAAGAAGAGATTTGGTGTAGGCATGGATTGAATGATCAAGCAGCCTGTAGGTTACTCTCTTGTACATAAGCTTGCAAACATAAAATACACTATTTCCCCCAACCATGCCTCTAATCTACTCCTCATCACTGTCATGCAGATACCAAGCAGTCAATATCTCCATTATCTCAAAGACAGAACTTTTCAGTAGCTTAACAGTTCCAACTGCTGCAGGATAATTAGCCTTCCAGATATACAATATGATTTATTGTACTTTTATTGTATATTCCTTTCCTATTTATATATTGTTCACTGCTCTGATGAGCTTTGGAGCAAAAAGTGGTGGGTGGGTGTCTGTGCATGTATATTAGGATTATTCATTAATTTATATACTGCTTAATACCAAGATGGCTTTTAAGACATACCTAAGAATCATATAAAAATATGTCTATTGTATATTACAGTGATTCGGAAATGGTTCTGCACAGCAGCAGCATGGTGTGGAGGCATTAAAATAAAAAAGCTCTCCATCCGTCATGTAGATTGCAGAGTTCCTGTGCAAGGGCCAGTTGCTTCCAAAAATATGCAGTAGTGTCATAGAAACTTTCCAGTTGAGGGTGTAATACTTCTTACATATGTAAGCAACTCTTACATATTACAGCTACTTCAAAGAGCTGCTGCCACACAAAAGTGCTTCCAGCAGATGAGTGAAACTTTGCAAAGGTTAATGGCCACTAAGCCAGTAGCATACTACTCCAAACAAACCACAATGTGAAGCCAAAGTCTGTTTGAGTGCAAATATCACAATCCCTGGTTCACAAGTAGCACCAAGTCAAGGACAGTGGTTTGTTGCTCCTTCTAACATTAGGGAAGGAGCAAAGCAGAAGTAATCTGTGAGTACACTCTATAAGTAGAAAACTAAACTGGATATTCCTAAACTATGTGCTTTAACCTAAAAGGCCATTAAAACAGCTAAACAAAAGAGTGTTAGTTACTATGAAACAGGGCAAAGCATGAGATATTTGACTCTTTAAAAAAAAAAACCTCAACTACATAGATGGTATCCTGAACACCATACAGAATATGCAAGGGTGACCAAGATGCAATACTTTAAAATTACCTTGCCCTGTAAGTGAAGGTTATTGCGTATAATATCTCGAACTTCATCTTCTGTGTCTTTCTGCCAAGAAAATATACATATTATCAATAGGTTCATTTTGTTACAAGCATGCAGTTCTGAAAATACTATGTAACAGATCGTATTTGCCAGTAGTCAAAACAGAACAGGTTATATTCTGAATGGTGGTGGTAAGACAGTATATGGTATATTAGATTGTAGTTTATTCTGTTACTAATATCTGCCTTAGGTGTGGGTGGCAATTGCCCTGTTAACTGTGGAAACAACTGTAGTTTTGCATGTGTTTCCTTTGAGTATGGTGTGCAGAAGACCTCCAGTGCTTTTGCAAAACATTTAAAAAGAATACTTGGGGGGGTGGGGGAATCCAGTTCTCACTCATCCAAGTAATTTATAAAGATGTCAAACAACAAAGGCCCCAGAACAAAACCTTGCAGCACCCCACTTGTCACTTTTTCCCCAGGATGATGAGGAACCATTAAAGGGGGCCTAGTTGAAAACTGTTGAAAATTTGTTTCATATCCCTGCTTCAATTTGTTTCATATCCCTGCTTCAATAACTTTGCAGTGCAGGCCTACATATATTAAAAAAGTGGTCCCCGCTCTATGCATCTTGTCTGCAGTATCCAAATCCTGTTTAGTGATGGTAAAACCACATCATTTTTATGCGGTCAATTTATGAAGTGGGTGAGTGAGTGATGCAGCTGTGATGGGGCATGGCTGGCTCCTTCCCATAAGTAAGCCCCATTCAGTGCAAAGGAACCTCCTGCGCCCCTTTGCTGCAACCTTGCCTCTTGCATGCAGGTGCCCCATGCTACTGGGAAATGTGGCAGCTACCCAGACACCTGAAAGCAAGAAGCAAGCAAAGTTGAAAAGTAGGGAGAGAGGATGGACTTGGGGCTTCCTCGGTCATAAACTCCTACTCACTGAGAAGCTACACTGAGTGCAAAGGCACTTACTTTCAGGTAAATCGGCCCAGAAAGGAGAGGAAGTTGCGCTTGGAAGTTGCGCAGAAGCTTAAAGAAAATGAGGCAGGGGGGTGGTAAAGACGACACGATCTGGTTCTGGGCACTGCAGAGAAATCTGAGACAAAGTAAGAAACCACACCTCGCAGGATAAAGCATTTTCCCTATAGAAATAATTATGAAGAATGGCAGGTATTGAAAAATATATAGGACAAGTAAGAGGGAACACATCACCTCTCTGCCAACCTAGATATAAAAGCAGATCTGTATTGTTAACCTACCATACTTAATCTGTTTTTTGCCAGTGCAATTAGTTCTTGGTCACCAGGGGCACAAATATTTAGCCCAACAGGCAGAAGTCTTTTTAAAGCTGCCACAATAAGGGAAGTCTGTGTTGAATAACGATCACCTTTCCGCTTCATTTTCTTCCTTTCCTGATCAGAAACAGCTGCCTGCAATATATAAGAAGAAATCATTTTCAAGTTGTAAAAAGAACAATTGGTCTTACCTGAAGTGTAGTTTTGAGAGTGGGGCGTCGTATCCAATGGAATGGAATGGATGTTCACCCTGTTGTGACACACTAGACAGGAGCAAAGACTTGTGGGAGGTAGGCTGGACTCCCTCAGTTTTCTGGATTTGCCAAGCCAAGTACTGACAGAGTCCATAAAGAGAAAGAAAATACCTGCCTACTTCCCCCTTCTGGAAATTTCTATAATAAAATCTCTAAATTGCTAAGTATCTGAATGGCAAGGAAACACAACACAAGGAATGTGACAAACTAGCACTCAGGTTGGAGCATATTCCTCCCAACAGTGTATAGCAGAGCACCCTAGGGTTGGGTCCATTGGATACAATGCCCCACTCTCAAAACTACACTTCAGGTAAGTCCAGCTGTTATTTTTAGTTTGTGGGGCGTCATATCCAATGGAATGGGACATACCACAGCTGAGTCACCAATTCAGGCAGGTCCCATCTCTGCAATACACTGACTATAATACATGTTGGAGCACCGTAGGACCCAAGGCTGCCTGAGCTGAGGACAGCTGGTCCTCTGGTAAAGGTGGAAGATGCCAACCAGGTAGAAGAAGAAGAAGAGTTTGGATTTGATATCCCGCCTTTCACTCCTCTTCAGGAGTCTCAAAGCGGCTAACAATCTCCTTTCCCTTCCTCCCCCACAACAAACACTCTGTGAGGTGAGTGGGGCTGAGAGACTTCAAAGAAGTGTGACTGGCCCAAGGTCACCCAGCAGCTGCATGCGGAGGAGCGGAGACGCGAACCCGGTTCCCCAGATTACGAGACTACCTCTCTTAACCACTGCACCACACTGGTAGCTGTCCTACAAATGTCCAACATGCGCCAAAACATGAGATGGATGGGGTAATTTAAGGGAATGATAAGCCAAGAAAATACAGGCCCTAATCCATCTCGCTAAGGTTGCTTTGGAAACTTTAACCCCTAAGGTAGACGAGTGAAAGGATACAAATATAGAGTCATTATTTTGGAAGGATTAATTACTATTTATTACTATTAAGCAGTCTATACGTTTTGTAAAATAAAGAAACAAATGGAAAAACACTTTCCAAACTAGAGGAGTTTGCTTCCAACCTATACCAATCCAAAATTCTTATTCATCTCTAAACAAAGTATTCTTAGAAAATATGATAATGGTATAAAGAATGTATATGAAATGTAAAAGATTATTAATTCCAAAATTGTTTTTGCTGCAACAACTTAAAGCAAAAAGGGGATTGGTCAGTATATGTTGAGAAAATTCCATACAACTTCTGTAGTTTTATATACCTTGGACATCTTGGACTTAGTATCAGTAATAAGGAAAGACATGTTGTTGATTTCATTCTGCACAACGAAATTTTGTTCTTCCCTTTTAAAATTCTGAAATTGTATAAAGAATATTTTGTTAAGTACACAAATTAGAAATCAGAAGACACCCTAAATCCTTCTTACTAGTATGTGGAAGAATCAACCCACAATCCCTGGTTTAGAGTAATGTCTGAATGAAGGACTGTTTTGCTCCAAACAAACATAAAGCCAAGGTTTGTTCTTACTTTACCAATCATAGTTTGAGGAAATCAAACCATAGCCTTGTTTTGGATATAATTCTGAACAAGGGGTTGTGGTTTGAGTCCTCCATGCACCAGGGAGGAGGAGTGAAACAGCCAGGTGGTTCATCATGAATGCATCTGTTAGCTATGGTTAACCACAATATCAAAACTGGGTCCTTCAAACCTTACTTCAGGACCTGTATAAAGTTTATCTTATTCATCAAGACCTGTATAAAGTTTATCTTAGTCACTAGATTCAATTTATAATATAGTAAATTAGGCATTTAAATATAGTATAACTAACCTTTATCAGTGAACAACAGTCGTCATTAGAGATTGAACTAAATGTAGGTGCACAAATAAATATTTGCAGAATCCACAAATAAATATGACAGTGGTGATACAATACAAGCCTAATACAAATGAACTTTTTGTAACATTTTAAAATGTGGAAAATGCTATATATTGTATACTCTGTTCACTCTTCCTAACAATCCTGATAGGGCATGGTTGCTTCCATCTTAAGTGCCTCCACTGAGAAGTTTGGGCTTTAATTCAGGTCATGTGCCTTTTTATTCACTGAATGACATCACTGCATTAATACAAACATCTGCTAGGAAATAAATGCACACTCACACATTCACTAAGGAATTGTATAAAACTGCCACCAGCTAAACAAGGTATGGACTTTTCAGAAACGACACCTTCCACAATCTCTTTAAAATTATTCCTTGTTTAATGTCTGCACAAAACCTTCCTCTCAACCTTTTGGTTCCTGTCATATTGTCTCTCTTTCCATATCCCCTACAATGATGGGATTCTATCTGTTTTACTACAAACAAAAATAATGCATTTACATGGGATTTTGACCAGTAAATGAATACATCAGCAACCATACGAAACAGGTCCTCTGCCTCTGGATTAGGTTCTTTTAGCCACTTTGCTCTGAAATTAAACAAAGAAAAATGTTTTTCATCACTTTTATTATTCCAGATAAAGCAGTTTACAAATTTTTCATAGAGCATTTAGCAAAGTCTGCATTTATCTTAGACTAGAGATTGTACTTCCCCACCTGTTCTCTTCACTATTCATTTCTGATAAAGAGTGAGGAGTCTGGTTGTGTAATCATTCTGGCAGAGAAGAGATTACAACTTGTGGATCACAGACTCGCAGAACCCCAAAATACTGCTTTGAGGTGTGTGTTTTTCCATCAAACTGTGCATAAATTTAATGAAATAAATTAATGAACAGATTTATAAGCCATGTACCTGTTGTAGTCCACAAATCTAATCAACAATGGGTAGAAGGCATAAAGGTCCCGTGCCAATATTGTGAACTCATCTAGGATGAGGAGTTCTGCCTCCGACATATCTCCCCGGCCTTCTGCTCTTAAATGTTCTTCATCGGATATAACCATTGCAGCTTTTTTCTTCAGTTTCTCCATCAGTGGCAGAAAATGCGTTTTCAGGAGCTGAGGCTTCACTTTGCTTATGATAGGCTGAGAAAACACTATGTAAGGAATTCATTAATTTTATAGCATATTAATATATGAAACTATACTAAAAGATGTTGCATTCCCATAGTAGGTATATTATACTCCAGTGACTACTCTCTTCCTCCAAACATCTATTTCATTGTTAGGGTCCTGGTTCAGTTCAAAGGCATGCAACCCTAGAATCACCTACTGAATTCTGTTCGATTCCACCTATATCCAGTATTTTGCAAATTCTTGTCAATTCTTTGTTCCTATCACTAGAACTACTTACACTGTCTGATAATTTAGAATACCACAGCCTCTTGTCCTTGCTGGTCTTTTCCATTTAACACTCTTCAATCAATTAGAAATCTGTCTGCTGAAATAATCTATATTTACATTTCTCAGTTTCTTATTTCTTTTTAATGTATTCTTGTTCAGCTTAAAATCCAGAATAGTATTAAGTATTTGCATAGCAATGGAATCCAAGCAAAAATAAATCAAATCATTCATATTATTTTTCTTTCATTTTACCTGCTAATTTCTTCATCCAGGCTCCCTCATCTATGCCCAAATTATTATGTATGATTTTCAGTATATTTCCTAGAAGGGTATTCATATGCTCTGAAGTCAAAGCTGTGCAGCACATTTCACTATTGTCAGGATTGCTTTCTGGTCCATGCTCCCACCAGTGTGACATGTAGCTACAGAGCATAGGCAGTACAACTTCCATTACATGAGGCATTTGTGTGTAGCGAATGCCAGATTCAGCTAATTCCACAATTTCTTCCATTAGCTTCTCCAGAGAAGGAATGTTTGGAGAAAGTTCTTCTACACTGTTTGGTAAGCTAAGACCTAAAAGAAATAATATCAGTAACAATTAAAAAAAACTTTACTTGACACCAATAATGAACAAACTCTTATATTTATCCTGATCAGATTTTTCCTTTCCTACATCACTAGTATTTTAGTTAAGACAAAAATACACTTTTATCCACATTACGAAGAGATGTGATTGAATATCCATTATTATTAACATCACTTAATGGTTCTTTGTTCTAATAAGAGGTTTATAATTTTTGTTAAATATGCAAATAATATTATTTACCTTAATGCAATCTAAAAGTAAATAATCAAAATGGATTGAAAGCATATATTTGAAACCGTTGTTCAAGCAACCCTCCAAGCCATGGGAACAAACCATATTTTTTAGTGTTCCTCCCTCTTCCTACTCCTTCACTCACACATATGGCTTCATTAAATATTGTCTTACTTCATCAAAACATAGTTTACTATTACATTCAAATCATCAAACCATTACAATTACAAAATTGTAATTTGGGATCAAACTGTAGCTTGCAATTCATATTTGGAAGCCTCACTCATCAGTTCAGATAATAGTCGAGTTGCCTTTAGATCAGTAAAATCTCCTTATGAGTGAGAGGGGGAGATAAGAGGAAGGGGGAGGATTGTGATGGAGCCCAGATTTCAAGAACCTCTGGTGCATATTTATAAGGAGCTTTCACGACTATGAATTTATCACCCATGAGATCTAAAGCAGGAAATAATGATGGTTTGTTTAAAACAAGGTTAACCTCAAATCATGGTTTATTAAACTGGTTTATTTTAAAAAAAAACCAGTTTGTTGAAATAACAACAATTTAGAGTTCAGATATCAACTACTGTTAATAAAAAACTAAAGTAAAAGCTTCTACTCTTCTCCTCATGCCAAAGAAGTGAGGTGTCAAGTGAGCCCAAGGTCTGCTGCAGTTCATTCTCATCACAGCAAACCATGGTTTATCATGACATTTGAACTACCAATGTATCAACCATATTAACAGGAAGTCACCTTAATTTCAATTGAAAACTCTGAGCTTTCCTCTCAACTCCATATTGTCCACTGAAGACAATATGCCTTTAGAAGTTTAGGCACTCGCCAAGGAACTAAGCAAATATAAAAAAGCAGCAGGCATTAACACGTAAGAAGGTCATAAAATGAAAGGCATCTACATAAGCAGTGGTGTCTGGATAATTTATGAAATTTACGTTGGAAGCCATTTTCTGTACCTGTTCTATCTCTTGTAGTCTTGGTGTTGTAAATAGAATGTGTGTTGTGATGGTTCAGATGTGTTTCTAAGAATGCCACAGGAAAGGCACCAGCAAAAGCAGCTAGGCATTCGCCTAAAGCTGAGCGCTGCCTGCAGAATCAAAAATTCAAGACAGAGAAATAGCAGAAATTAATATACCACCCACTGAAAGCTCAGGAGAATATAATTATCTTCACCTGGAACCAGAAAGCCAGTAAAGTAGACACCAACATGTTCTCAGCAGGGAGTTTGATGCACAACTTAAAACACAAGGCAGGTTCACTTGATACGGCCTTTATTTATTGGGTTACACAAAAAGGGGATTAATAAACTGAAGAAAGTAGCCATTTGTTGGGTCTGTAATCCCATTACCTATGCCAGCTAAGGATGACTCTCATCAACAGCTGAAACCTCGGATATTACCAACGAACTAAACTTGGTCCACCAGCTGTAACTATTCCTAGAAAATTGTGCACTTGCTATTATGACACATGTCATAGTAACCTCTAGTCTAGGCTAGACTACTGTAATGTGGTATGCATGGGGCCGCATTTGAAAACTGTTTGGAAAATTAAATTAATTCCAAAAGTACCATTGATACCCACTTGAAGGGTAGTTTTACATTGCTTTGCATAAGCTGGATGAATGGTTAAAAGAAAGAGACAGGTCTTTTCAACAGCAGCACCCTAATTGTGGAACCCAGGAGCAATGCATTGGTGCCCTCCTAACACCTATGCTGCTGCTGCCGCTGCCGCTTAGCTAGATGGGCTAGAGCAGGGCCAGGTAGCAGCAGCAAAGACAAAACCATCCAGATGCACTGGCAAGACCACTGCTGCCAATTTGGTGCTGCAACCAGTTTCTTCACCAACCTCATCCCCCGCCCTATCCAGGCAGACAGTGATGCCATCCGTGTCAAGAAGTTGGCTCCATGACTCACCAGATGCACTATTCCTGTAGAACCCCTTCCTAAAAAGATCCAGCAAGACAGCCTGACTTTTTACCTTTAGAAAGTGAATTAAGAATTGTTTTGTTCCAGTAGGTCTTTGGAGATGAGCCCTTTTTCATTACATGAACTGGTATAAGTGTTTATGTCTTCAATCTACTGGCCATATTGACCCCCTTTTCCCCCCTTTCAGCTCTTGATTTTATATTGCTGTGTGACATAAATATTGTTAATTCCACTATAGAGCTATGTTTGGCAGGATGGGAAGTTTAAAATGAGTACACAGTTTCACTGAAGTGACTGATAAAATTTCCAGATTTGCAACAGAGGCAGGATTCCACCCTAAAAGTTCACAAGACATTTTTGGTTGTGTTTTTGGTGTTTCCCTCTTACCGCTCCACATAGATACTCTTGCTTGTCCCCAGAGCGTACAAGCTGGCCAATATTCTGTAACAAGAGACTTGAACATCTTCCACTAAAGAAAATGGAAATAAAAGAAAGCATTTTAAAGGCAATTCATTTCACCGATATGCAAAACACAGCTAAGAAGACAATATAAATCTTTCAGGAAACCATTTTAAACAATGTTAAGTATTATGTATGGAATTATTATAATATGAAAAAACAAAAATTGATTCTATCATGAAATACAAGTTATATTGTCACATCAAACATACCAAGAATGTGTCTAAATTCTACGACACAAAGGGTTGGAGCTGTGGAAAGCTGACTTTCCTGCCCCCTCCTTCCCTCTCCCTCAAAATGTCTTTCCTTAAGGGCAGGGGACCCTTCTGAACATGATGGGTTGTAGCCCAGGGAAGAAAGCGGGTTCCTGAAAATTGCATGGACGTACCTTCCATGAGTTGAAGTGCCACTCATGGAAGGTGCCACCACCTGTTTTGCAAGGATCGCCTCTTCCACCACAGTCCCCTGCACAATAGCCACCCTCATTCAGCAGGCGCTCCCAACCTGAAACTGCCAGGGGGAGGCGGTGGCAGGAAAATCCGCTTCTACCAGCCTCATTTCCCCAGATCATCTGCCGCCACCTTATTCAACCTAATTCTTCATCGTAAGTGGAGTGGTGGCAGCCACAGAACCCTAAATTGACCAGCTGTTCTGGGAATCTAAATCCTGGGAGCAGGGATCCCAGGGCTGGTAGAAGGAGGAGCCAGTAGAGCAGTACAGCTGTTGCAATTTTAGAGTTGCCATACATCCAGATTTTCCTGGACATAGGAATACCACAGTTGGCAGCAGTGTCTGTGCAGAAATTGGGCAAATGTCCAAGTAAAAAACGGAGTATTTTATTTTTTCCTTGATTGTGTCCAAAAAGCTCAACAACTTTGGGCAAACTACTTTGCTCAAAAACTTTTCTGTCCGGATTTTCACTGCTTGAAATGTGGCAACCTATGCAGTCTGTGGCTTGCCTGAGCCACCCCATCCACTGCCTCTTGTCCCACTGAAATTCACAGTGCCATCTGTCCGTAGTCAAACAAATGGCAGTGTGATGACATTTCCATTTTTCTTATATGTGTAGATAATCACTAATCAGAACTGTGGCAAAGGCAGAGATAGAATATTTAAGTCAATAACATTAATCCTGGGGTCTTTATGCTAAAATTACTACAACTAAATCAAGGCACTGCCTACAGTAAATGCCTGGAATATTTGTAGCCAGGCTTTATTAATGTTAAATATTCAAGACTTGGCGATATAGAAGTACCTCATATTTCTATTTAAATACCTACGTATTAAATCTTCTCCAAATTGATGCTGTCCAATGTGTTCAAACAATGAAGATAGCACTGGCAGAAGAGCCATAGTGGTATAGTTAATTATTTGTGTCACTCCTTTTGGCTGAGTCCTAGTGTGCGTAAACTGCCCTTGCTTAAGGTTCTCCATTGTCTTCTCCAGGTCCTCTGCAGCATTATCCAAAAATGTTCTCAAAGCCATCTTAACAGACTCCAGTCCTGTCTTCATCACTGTCCTACATATTTATATGCACATAAAATAATATTAAATTATGTAATATACAAAAGGAATAAAATTCCTTAGTCCCCACAATATATAAAATAGAAGGGTGGAGACCTGTGAAAAAGCTCTTTAGCAATCAATGTAAGTGATGAGAAAAATGCACAAGAGGGCAGCAGCAGATCATGCAACTACTGCATTAATCATACCCATGGTAGATAAAATACTGTATATATCATATGGCCATTTGAGCTGATTTTACATCGACAATATTTACACTGCATTGTTGGAACCAAAAAGGCAGGCTTATAGCTTCTAATAATAGCATAACCCAACTATTTTGATCAAAACTGACATTTTTGAGAATAAAATGTGGTCAAACCAGTACTAAAATTTAGTGTCAAGAGGATGAAAAATGTTTCAGCATATTTCATTTATCTATCTATCTATCTATCTATTTATTTATTATATATCTATCTATTTATTATATATCAATGTCCACAGGGCTTTATAGAATACATGGAAAAGGTCCCAGATTTCACCATTTAAACTAGGCTTCCTCAAACTCAGCCCTCCAGATGTTTTGAGACTACAGTTCCCATCATCCCTGACCACTGGTCCTGCTAGCTAGGGATCATGGGGGTTGTAGGCCAAAAACATCTGGAGGGCTGAGTTTGAGGAAGCCTGAAACAAAGGATTAGCCGTTTTCATTAGGGAATAGACATGGGCATGGATACATTTCCCCTGATTGAAGTAATTACTATTACTTTAGATTAGCAACAATTCTCCATTTTGTTTTTGTTTTTTACTGTTTTAAATAATCTTATGTGTAAATCCCGGTTGTTTGGAAGACAATTAATAAATCAATGCTAACTGTCCCTTCCACCATCCCCAACCAACTTAACATTTTATATAATTTATTTGTTTTAGTATTAAAATGGTGAACCACTTCGGGCACTTGGGCAGAAAGGCAGTATAATAAATAAACAAATAATAAGCTATTGAGCTTTGTGTTCCAAATCAACTTTAGTGACTTATTTACTCTGGAATCGAAACAATACTTCAATGAACTTATGCTTAGCATTTTACCTTGCATCCAAGGTCTGTCCCAAGATATGCAGACAATTGACTATTGAAGTTGCATCATTTCCTGAGAGATGAGATAAGAGAGTAATTATAGTATTCCTTTCTTCTAACTATTCTTCTGGTGAATTAACAAGTGGGGAAATGCACATCAGAGATGAAAATCGTTGATAAAATATTAACTAAAATATTGTTTCAACCCTCTTAGCAAACGCCAAAAGCAGAAACAATTATTAAAAGCACCATAAAGCTGGTTGAAGCAGACAAAACATATTTCATGAATGTGGTGAGCAACACAAAACAGTATTTATGTGATTTTATAAGTGCAGTTAGATCTATGTACAGTGGTGCCTCGCAAGATGAAAAGAATCCGTTCCGCGAGTCTCTTCGTCTTGCGGTTTTTTCGTCTTGCGAAGCAAGCCCATTAGCGGTTTAGCGGATTAGCGGCTTAGCGGGCTTAGCGGATCAGCTGATAAACGGTTTAGCGGCTTAGCGGATCAGCTGATAAGCGGCTTAGTGGCTTAACGGATCAGCTGTTAAACGGCTTAGCAGATCAGCTGATAAGCGGCTTAGCGATCAGCTGTTAAGCGGCTTAGCGGATCAGCTGATAAGCGGCTTAGCGGCTTGGGAAAAGGGGGGGGAAACCCCGCAGGAACTCGCAAGACATTTTCGTCTTGCGAAGCAAGCCCATAGGAAATTCGTTTTGCGAAGCACCTCCAAAACGGAAAACCCTTTCGTCTAGCGGGTTTTCCGTCTTGCGAGGCATTCGTCTTGCGGGGCACCACTGTATCTCTTAAAGATAGGGGCAGGCTTGTAATTCAACCTAAAGCAGAAACCTCAGTCTCCTTTCCTCACTCTCTGTACGACTGCATTGAATTTAGAAGCCTGTATATCATTATATAGATGCTACTATATACCGCTACTGAAACTAAAGCTACCATATACCAAATAACTTAATTAACGAGCTTTCAACTTCTAGAAATCCTTTTTCAATTACAGTTGGGATTTGATCATGCTGATATCAAAAAACACTCTCTTGAAGGGCCATTATATAGTAGATATTTTGTTCAAGTGAGAGTCAAGGATAAACACCCAGAAATCAATTCAGTCATACATAAGCACTTTGAGGTGTTTTAAAAAGTGAGTTCTAAAAATTGTTTCACTTTTGTGGGATTATATCCCCTGTGAGTTGCAGGTGTTGTGATACAGAAAGGATTGCAGCTGGGATCCAAAAAATGAGCTTTTTCCCCCCCCCAACAGCAGCGCTGGTATTATATGATCAACTAAACTATAAAGCACAGAAACATGCTATCTGTTCCTAAAGTTATTGGAATTATTTCCTGTGTAGATTCCACATAATGGCAAAAACAGAACAAGGTTGTGATGACACCATTTATATTAACGTGTTAGCAGTATTAAGCCATATTGAGCCAATATATATGTAAAACTAATTAAAGTGTGTGGGTTATTAATGCTTTAAAATCAGATTGCTGTCCTTGCAAATATTTTAAGTTTCGTGTAGAATTCTTTTCAGATTCCAGAAGAAAAGCAAAAGGCCTAACTGTATAAATGGAATCTCATGACAAATTTAATGAGAGCAAATGAGCTAAAACCTATGCAAAATCATATATGTTGAAATTAAATGATAACTGCAATTTTTATTAGGAAACCTGAAATCCACAATAAAAATTAAAAGAGAGTATAAACTGTGGCTAAAGAAGGCCAAATTATTAAACATTTATTAAAACAGGGATAGAGCTTAGAAATACAAAAATTATAACTGTTTCCAATTACTTTCAAACAAAAAAGTATATTGGTATATATCAGTTTATTAATTTAAAGCATTTATATACCGCCTTGAATACAAGGCACCTTAGCAAAATTAAAAACAAGAAAATAACAATAAACTAAAGAAACAGTAGATAAAAGTGAAAATAATAATCTGTTTCTGAAAAATATGTAGGGTATTGAAATGTTTCTAAATGGTTCAAAATGTCTATATGATAGGTATATATCTAGCATCTAAAAAATGGCAAAGTTGGTACCAGGCACAACTCCTTAGTGAAAAACTCCAATACTGAAAAAGCCCTCTTTCTTATAAATATAAGCCTCACCTCTGACGACCTTTGCACAAGGTCAGGTTGATATGGCTTACAATTTTATACACAATTATAATTGCACTATTACACAAGCAGTTATTATACAGCAAATCCCATATAAGAGATACAACAGTAGCACAAATTTCTACTAAAGACATACTATCTAAAGAAAGAAGGAAAGTGTATTACCTTTATGGTGCTATACTATAAATATAAAATAGCCAACAACTACGTTTGTGGGACTTGCAACGGTATATTCCCACTTAGTAACAGGAATGTGCATATTCAGGGACAGGATACTACATTTTATCATGCTCTGTTTTCCACTCCCCCCCCCCAACTGCCATTCATCATTCTATGGATACAGAGCATGCTTGACTTTCATTGGGCTTGTTTTTTTGTTTGTCTTAGATTTGCTTTACTTATGCAATGCTGATACCTTCCTCTTGTTTACTGGTGGCCCCATTTTGGCGCCACATTTGTCGTCTGCGTTCAGAGGCAGTAATAATCAACAACAGGTTTCTGTTGTTTCAACATGAAAAACCTTGCCTTGATCACGCGAGGAACAAAAGGGAAAGGGGCAAGAGAGAAAGTTCTCACTAAACTACGTCTGAACCACTGAGATATACAAAACTAAATACAACAGATACATTTTTTATCTGGAGCTCAATTTCCATGTTTAAAATGTGTAAAATTTCAGAGCTGCCATGAAACTACCGTACATTGTTATAAGGCTTAAGGCGCACTTTTCAAGCTTATAATGCCTTTTAGTTTTATCTTAAAGTATCTCCTTTCACAAATAGATTCCATTTTTTACGTGTTTATTTATACACTTTTGTATCCTCTGTATTCCAGTAAAAGAAACTGATTGAATTAGCTAAGCAAATTGCATGAGAATTTTTTTAAAAAAAAATCTTTCTCTTTTTCTTTTGTTCAAGTCCTAGATGCTAAGTACAGCTCAGACAAAAGCTCCAAAGCCTGATATTAAGGCCAGAGAAAACTATGCAATGCCTGAGCTACCCTAAGTGGTACCCTAGCTACCAAGGTTTAGGTGAAGGGGACGTGTGAAATCCCCAAATCTGACCAAACTCAGGCAAGCTTCTCAACTAGATCAAGGCAATGCTTGGCCAGAATCCTTATGTATAATCAATAACTATATAATACAAGTAGAAGCACCCTAATAAAATGCTGCAGTATGTCCTCATCTACTAACAGGAGTACTCCTCTTCAGAGGACCAAAAATGACTGCCTACAGTCACATAAGCTCAAGGACACATTATAATAGGGTAATTGAAACAGTTGCACCAGGGTCCTTGCTTGCCCCAGACTCTGACCTTTCATGTTTTTTAAAGTAAGCTTCCAGCTCTCCTAGAAGGAAATTTATGAAGCAAAATGTGCAGGCAGCCTTCTAAGCAACTTTTGTGAGATGAGTCATCTTGGCTATTTTTGCTCCTTCAGTGTTTTCAGTCAATGGGTCAAGTTAGAACTGTGAATGATGAGTGCGATGTTTCGACACCAGACAATAGGAATTCCTGGGGTCCAAACAGCTGCTGTTTTCTAAAGCACTGCGGTTTTCCACTTCCCTTTAGTGTACTTCTCTTTCCTGTTTATGTCTCAATTTTAGTTCCCTACTTCCCATTTTCCCTTATTTTCTTCCAAGCGGCCAGGATGCATCTTCCTTGTAGTGGGTTCAGATGAGATCAGGTAACCCCCGGAAGTTATTCTCTGCATATATTATTGTTAAAACCCTGCGCCATGTCAGATGCAAAATGTGAAAACTTTGCAAAGAGGAATAAACCCTTGCTTTGTAGGAGCTGAAATCCAGGTACTCATTAAGAATAAAAGAATAAGTGCAACTACTCAGAAGTAGATCTTAATGGGCTTACAGGACTGCAGTCTTGGCTTTCTCATCTGTGTTAAGACCCAATCTGTGAACTTGACACTTTTCCCCAGTCTGCCATTATTTAATACAGTTGTATAGTTAAAGGAGCTTGTGTAGTTTGGCAGGAAAGGAACAGGATCATCAGTTCATTCCCAAAGCCTGTATGAGAAGCAAACCCTTTTGCTTCTGACTTTACAGATTTTTAATTGTTAAACAATAAATGTATAGGGTTTAAACTGTTAGTAATGCAAAGCTCAGTTTGCCTGTGCAACAACTCTAACACCAGGACAGGCACCAAAGAAAACCCCTTAGGGTCTGGCTGTTGGAAGGCAATTCAAGTGATCACTGTATATAAAGCATCACTGAGTTGCACACTAAGAATATCAGAAATAACATAAAGGAGCTAGACACTGAACCGTATTGCCATCTCAAACAAACTCGTTAAATAACATTATAGGTTGCATAGGGTACAGGGCATTGCTCAATTTCAAGCACTAGAATTATATTCAGTTTATTGATATTATGCAAAAAAATGATGGGTTTCAGGTGAATTCTTCTATGTTAGCTGTCATCTTAGCTAAATAATACTTGCATGGCTTATCCAGGACAATGAGAATCTGAAAAGTGACGCTGAATGCATTCACAGAACGTATCAGCAAACCATTTCAAATGTATGCTTCTGAAATGATTGAGGTTGTAATTAACCTTCACTTGTTCCTGGATCTTCGCACTCTTCCAGTTGGGGAGATGCAAAAAGAGATGCTTTCAAAGAGTAAATTATTGTACTAGGGCTCTGGAACAGTAATTCATTCTGCATATGCAACACCTGTTGTATTGTGAAAATGGACCAGCCAACTCACTCTGCCAATTTACATGGGCTTTTTCCTAACCCTTAAATAGGGAATGCCATGCAAGTTTTCCATGTACTGAAAGGAGAGCAGTGGGATGACTTGTTTTTCCAGCACACAGCATATTTCCTTAATGAGCTGCACAAATGGAATGTCTCTACTGGATGTGAGGAATAAAGTTACTAGATTGGGGTGAATTTCCATGGTCCATATATGCATGGATGTGGTACTTCCCACTGTCAGTAACATGGAAAATAAGGCACTGAATAAAGTCTCAATAAACTGATGTCTTATTGCTTTAACAAGATAATTGTTTTTAATTGTTTATCTTTTAAGTCAACACAAAGTTTCTTGCAGAAAATGTTGGTTACCACATAAATATTACTGGCTACCCTAAAGGATTTTTAGTGGGTCACAAAGTTCATGCTCTTGGTCAGGAGTAGCCAGTGTGGTGCTCTTTCGATGTTGTTGGACTATACCTCCCATCATCCCTGACCTTTGGCTGTGCTTTCTGAAGCTGATGGGAGTTGTAGTTCAAAAACTGGAGAGCACCACATTGTCTATCCCTGCTCGTGGGCATGCAGTCATGCAGCATACATCAAAGCACAGACATAGTTGCAAGTAATGGCAAAGAAAATCAAGGGATGCTCACACAAGAATTTGTCAAGGGTCTCCTTACCAAACAGTGAAATCCTATGCCTGACAAGAACTCCAAGTTTGCAGAATAGGCTGAAGACAAGGGGTAAATAAAAGAGAAGGGAGGGGGAAAGGAAATAAAGGAAGGAAGGAAGAAAGGAAGGAAGGAAGAAAGAAAAATAACAGCTGATATATGAGCAGGAAAAAGCAGCATGATGTTTTGCAGAAAGAATTCAGTCTCTGAGCAGAATGTAGGACTGAGAGTACTATAAAAGTTTCCAAGAGCAGCTCTTGACAAACATGGTTAAGTAAGCACATATCATAATTAAACAGAGAATAACTGACAATGACTATTTATACAAGTGTCCTTAATAAAATCTCACCACCAACAACAAAAAGTCACTGAAATTTTAGGAAGCAAAATGCAGTCAGTAGGTTAGTTTAATATCATCGTTGCAATTTTAGAAGCGATAAAAGATTCTGATTGAGACAAATATAAATGTTTGGTGGTAAAATATATTAAATTTATAAATGAGTAATCATGTTAAAACTTCCCTTTATTTTTAATGAACAATTTTCTTGTTTAACAGACAACCAACATCAGTTGCTGTCCAACCCAAAGTTACTAAGAGGTGCTTGAACATATTAATTTAAATGGACTTAAGAACATCTCACTCAGTTGGATAATCACTAACAAAAAAAATCCAAAGTAGATATGAACAATGAATTTACTTAATGGCTTCAATCCAAAGGTTCTATTTCACTGATGGAAAGTTCTTCCATTCACCTAACACAAGCTCTGCTCACAGAAGGGCACTTTCTGTGAAAGGAAGCATCTTCAATGAGCAGAACCATAAAACAATCCCCCCTCTCCTCCCCTACACATGGTTCTGGCCTAACATCCCCCGTCTTTTTCTAAGGGTCACATGGAGAAGGAGAGGGTGGAAAGCCCTGTTGCACAAATGACAGCCTTTGTGTAGGGCTTTCACTCGTGGATTCATGAGGTGAATCCCACTCAATGTGTTTTGAGTCACTGTGGTGCTCATGAAAGCTCTCACGGCTTAGGGAGACAGAGAATACAAAAGGTATAAGGAAATGGACATATCTTGACATAAATGATGTTACTTTTCATGACCAAATTCAGGTGTGTTTTTTTATAATAATAACGAGGGCTATTGATTAATGTAACATACTCACAACATACACAAAATAAATCAGATTTTAAAAATTGCCAGTTTTTCCAGATCCCCTCCACCAATAATTATTAATTTCTAAAAATAGCAGTCATTACCAATGGTCTGCCCTGCCACACATTCCTCACGCCCATATAATAAAAAACCCCAAGCCTATTCATCTCAGCCGTGCTGCCTGCACAGCCCCCTGTCTATGAGGGCTCTTAGCAACATCTTCCAGAATTAATATCCTCCCTCTTCAGATGCCACTCAAAAGAAAAGTATACTTCCTGGCCTCTGACACATAACACCAGTTATTACTGGTCACCGCTTAAACTGCCTGCATTCTAAGCTGTGATACAAAATGAAAATACTGTATAACCTACTGTACAAGCAATGTTAATGTCAATCAAAAGACTTTCTAAAGAAGGTAAGTCTTTGTTAACTACTTCTTCAACAATCCAGCACAACTTTTGCAATATACATAGAAAGCTGCCTTATACAGAGTCAGACCATTGATTCAGCTTGCTTACTATGGGTTTACATTTCACTGGCTCTCCAGGGTTTCAGATGGGGTCACTCTTGGCTTTATCTGGAGATGCTGGAGGTTGAACCAATGAGCTACAGCCATTCTCAGCAACGCATCTCCTGTTGCTCATTCAGTATTGCACAACAAATGGGGCTTTGAGATTTCATGAAGTATTTTATGTTATAAAACACATTACAAGAACCTCACGACTAACACCGAGAAAGAATCAATACAGTGGTACCTCGGGTTACATACGCTTCAGGTTACATATGCTTCAGGTTACAGACTCTGCTAACCCAGAAATATTACCTCGGGTTAAGAACTTTGCTTCAGGATGAGAACAGAAATTGGGCTCCAGCGGCAGCGCAGCAGCAGGAGGCCCCATTAGCTAAAGTTGTGCTTCAGGTTAAGAACTGTTTCAGGTTAAGAACGGACCTCCGGAACGAATTAAGTACTTAACCCGAGGTACCACTGTATGAGTAACTCGCAACTCGCGCTCATTTAACTTGTGTGCATTCAGCTTTACATGCAAAGATAAAGGGACCCTTGACCATTAGGTCCAGTTGCGGATGACTCTGAGGTTGCGGCACTCATCTTGCTTTATTGGCCAAGGGAGCCAGTGTACAGCTTCCGGGTCATGTGGCCAGCATGACTAAGCCGCTTCTGGTGAACCAGAGCAGTGCACGGAAATGCTGTTTACCTTCCCGCTGGAGTGGTACCTATTTATCTACTTGCACTTTGACGTGCTTTCGAACTGCTAGGTTGGCAGGAGCTGGGACCGAGCAACAGGAGCTCACCCCGTTGCGGGGATTCGAACCGCCGACCTTCTGATCAGCCAGTCCTAGGCTCTGTGGTTTAGACCACAGCGCCACCTGCGTCCCTTTATGCTATTTACATGCATAGCGATAAACAAACAAATAAATAATAGAAAGGGAGCAGGCATCTGGGGAAAAAACTTTGGCAATGCCACCTTCCATTGAACCCAATTTTGGCATTACATGCTATCCCTGGAATGTAAGTTGAGTTAAGAGTCACCGGTATAGAGGTTGCGTTTGCATGTCTAAGGCAATACATGTTATTTGGGATAATCAGAGGCTTATGAATTCCTTTAAAAAAAAAAAAAAAAAGACTTCTCCTTACTGTCGCTCACTGCAATTCACTGAAGCACCTCGCCCCCTACAAAAATCTGCTCTTCAGAACAGACGTGGGTGTGGGATGAAGTGTGAGTGACTGCAACAGGTAGGAAAGGAGGAGCACTTCCTGTTGTATGAGTGGAAGTCTATTGCACTGGTTGGCAGGCACCAGTAGGCATTTCAACAGGATAGGCTAAAAATTTGTAGCATTCCCCCCCCCCCCCACAAAGTATGCAGGCAACTGCTATATAACCAAGTAGGTAAAAAAAATTGTTGAATATATTGGTGAGATCAACTGTTATGTATACATGAAACGTGAAAGTTAATACTAGAATACAGAAGATACTTCAATATTTTAAAGGGGATTTATATTCCAGACATTTAAAAAACCCATTAACAGACATATTGGAAAAACAAGATTAAAAAGGGGGGCTTTGTTTTGTAGTTCAATTTATGCATCCCCCAATAAAAAAATCCGACAATTAAACATCCTAATGACTGTTTTAGTTCTTTTACCAAAAGAAGAAAAAATTCAACAGCCCAACCCCCCCCCCCAACATGAACCATCTAATTTAGTAGTTACAATGTGAGAAGTAGGAAGAGCTTAGGAAATAGTAGTGGAGATGAGAAAAGGACAATAAATTATTAAGCTTAAAGTCTTGGGGAGCTGATCACGCTGTGAAATAGACATCTTCATGTAAATTTCCCTCTTCTTAACTTATGTATGCCCATAAATCTGCCTCTGTTTTGTAGTAAGCTAATTAGGTATTATATTTTATTATGTTTTTACCTTGTCACCATTTCTTTCTCCTTATTTGAGGCATGCCCCCCGCTGCTAAGAGGCCTACTTGCAGCAGATAGGAAATACAGGCGATGGTTCTTAAAATACTGGTCGATTAAAGGAAGTACAACCTGGAATAAATACATGAGAAAAAATGGGGGGAGGGACACTTATTATCTCAAGGCTCCATCTCCCACAATTCTTATTCATGATGGTTCTCTCTAGATCTGACAGTGAGCCATCCCCATTAACTCTGACATCATCACCAAGTACCAGTGTGAACAGAGTCAGCAAAAGTAGTCTACTTGAAGGTCTGCCAGGTTGCTTGCCCAGTAACATGGGCTCAGGACACCAAAGGTGCCCCCCCCCCCCGCTCTTCAAAAGGAAAGCCTACAGGGCATGCCAACTGTTAGGACAATGTCTTTGCTTGAGCTTAGCCATGCATTTTACTTATATTATCATACATGAATACCCAGCACAAGAGTATGAACCTGTGTCCCAGGTTCTTCACTGCGCCTAACATGTAATTAGCATTAAATCTCCACTAGCTTTATGTGTAACACATTTGATAGCAATAAAAAAGGCAAAAGAGAATATACTTTACTTTAGCAAAGAACTTGATTTCTTGTTCATAAGGAAATTGTTCTCCTTTGCCTCTGCTGCCACCATCTGTATAAAAAAAGATAAATTATTTTTTTAAATGTAGCCTTTGCTATTATTCTTAAACCATATTTCTCATATATTGAATTGTATACATTAATATACAGTATGTATGTAGCAATTTTATCCCTAACAGGTTTCTCCCTTTTTATCAGCAAAAGTGTGACAACTGGTTTAATCTCAGTTGTAGCGATCTATAATTGCTTGCAAAAACCATAGCTCAAGCTCCCCTAGCTCCTCCATTACTATTTCAAGATTGAATCAGCCTCCACACTGAACTTAACACCATGCCTCTTTTTTCCACTTTTTCTTTTAAGTAAGTAGGACAAGGAAATGACAGTGCCTGTCAGAAACAATCAGACTAGATAATACTACTCTCAACCCCCACCCAAATCATGAGTGTAGGTGAAAATTTAATTTTGCATATTAAAATTGAATATTGCATATTTAAAAAAGGAATAAGGAAGGAAGGGCAGTCACCAAATAGATACCTTGAACGCTGGAGTGTATTATAAATCATTGGAACATAAATTTTCAAGACAATGCTCACTTGCATACTTGTATGAAATTTATTTAAACTAGACAGATTGCTTCCATTTTATATTTGTTTAAAAATTAAGACATATACCGAATGGTTTCTTCTTCATGAACTTTATGATCTATTTATGTAAGACCCGCATTCTTTATATATGAACATGTGATGTATGATGTGAAGTTGCTCATTCGTTTTTTTCTACTAAACAGTAATACTAATGTTAAAAACTTAATGATTTCCCACATTTTTGGGAGGACCTAATGGTCTTGTTCACATGACATGCTAAGCCAAACCTCCTCTCCAGGGAAGGAGCTCGCAGACACTTTGCTTCTCCCCAGCCCTTTCTGATGCCATGCCAAGCTAATTCAAGGTTTGGACTGGGGCTCATGGATAAGTTATTTCCTCACTAACCATGATCTCTAACCAATGTTAAAATACAAAATGCTTATTTACAGTGACTTACCAAACTCCAGAATATACTGATGGGCTTCATCCACATATCTTATCAGCTGCTGAAGAAAACTGTAAGCAAATCGTTTCTCGATGGAAGGCGTGTCTAATTCTAGATCCTTTAGACCTCTAGAACGACAAGAGCTTTCACTCAAACTTAGAACCCAAAAAGTAGATTTTTGTACAAAAACGTGCAAATTATCACAAAGCTATCTGTGGCCTTGTATATTCACCTACCTGCATATACTTTTAAAGTAATTTAGATTAAACTCATATTAATACAGCAAAAAATGTTTCTGTGTGTTTTACGTGAATTTTTGTTTCTCTTTTCAGTTTGGCATCATTTTGCCATGATTCGGATGTTAACCTAAACCACTGTATTGGCAAGTCTTAATATGAGACTCAGGTTGTCCTCTCCCTAATTCTCCTTCAATATTATTATTCCCTTCTGGTTGGTGGCGAACTATATCTTCAGGTTACATCCAAATCAACTATCTGTATCCCCTCAGCTGGACAGATCAACTGTCACTACAGAAAATAGCACCACTGTATAGGAATTTCCCTTATATTCCTCCTGTACCATCCTTCTTATTTTAAGGATTTGATGAAAAAGACTGATTGGGTGGCCTTTACAGCTTTCAGCTGTTTTAGGATGAGAAATGTGTCATTTTTATAGCATTACTACTTCATGAGCATTTCAGTTTTACAAACAAAAATGCACATATACTGGTGGTAGTCAACTAAATTTTGCTCAGAGTAGACCTGTTTAAATTAATGAAGCTAACTTAGTCATCTTTATTAATTTAAATGGGTCTGTTCTGAGTAAAAGACTTAGGCCCAGATTGAACTGACCAGATGCCAGCACAAGGGGTCCCCTTAGTGCAGCAAGGTTCCCTACGTCCACCCGGCTACCCCAAATTCGTGCTGGAATTCAGGAGAACCCCCAAAAGAGTGCAAGGGCGAAGAGGAAGGGCCATTCCACCTGGAAGCAGAAATGCTTGCACTGACAAAAACTCTCAGAAGAGCGCAATGCTGAATTCTTCCCAATGGTTTTGTAGCTGTCGTCCAGTGTTCAGGAAAAGTTCAGAAACAGAAAACAAAAAGAACTTCGCAAATATTTCAGATTTACTACTTGATTCACATTTTAAACAAAAACTAAACTTCCTGCCTTTTGTGTGCATATGTGTGCGTGCATATGTATTATTAAATAAATAAATAAATAAATAATACACACTCCATATGGCAAAGGTTTAACTCAGCATTGTTTACCTTTTACCTAAAATCTATTGCAACACAGATTAGAATTTACCTTGAGACCACATATCCATTGATCTGTAGGAACTTCAGGATATCTTGTGCTTTCTCTCTGTCCTTGGCCTTTTCTTTGGCTGTCAGTGTATCATATGGAACTAGTAAGGGATGGTTTCCTCCTCCCACTGTTGTAAGTTAGAAAAATGACACCATAGTTAAGGCTGAGGGGTGGCCAACTTAGGATATATTGTGAATAACTTCAAATAGGGTTATATTACTGTTTTATTCCAAAATGCCCATAATAAACTTCCATAATTCATTAAGCACATTACGGTTTAGTCATAGGTAAAAAAAATATATACATTATGCAAAAAAGTACAACATTTAAAAACATAAAAGATTTGACAATTCAAATGCCAGAATCAAGGGGTCCTCACTGCCATGGCAAGTTTGTGGGGTGCAGAGGAAGAATTATTGGGCCAGAGCAGGTGCCTCACAGAAACAAGGCACGGGGCCATGCTTGCTAAGGTCCCACGTTGGTGAAAGAGAGACCGCAACAACAGAATGAGAGTGGGAAAGTATCCAGAAGATCAGTTTCATGTGGGATGGGAAATAGCAAGACACTCCTAAGGCTGGAGGAGCTCTCCCAGAGAAAGAGCTGCCTTATAGGTAGCTAATATGGGTAACCACTTCACACCTGCCTCTCCTCACAAGGAGACTAGTTTATTAGATAGAGGTTGGGCCTGGCTTCAGTGTCGCAAGAAAGACATCACAGCGGTCTAACTATGCCCATCTCCTTAAGCATCTTGTAGGGAGGGAGTACAACTAACCACTTTCACACTGGTCTTAGCTGATGCATGTACTTCATATTCCTTCAACAAAGTTGTGGTCTGTTTAATCCAAACCGTTCATGTCTGCATCTTTTTCCTCCCAAGGCCCGAGGGAGGAGGGGCACTGAGCAGCTCCATCTCCCAGTACATAACACAATCAATTTAAATCTATGCACTACTCGTTAGGCAAGTCCACTATTCTTTCATTAACTCATCATTTGTAGGGTTAATATATGTTTAAAATATGGATTTTTAAAAAATGAATTTCTCCCCACCAAGCATTCTTGAAAAGGGAGACAGAATCACTTCTGCTTCTCCAAAGTGCTTCTGTCTATGCACTGGGGGTTAAAGCCATTATTTGATGCCCCCACCATGCCTCATGGAAGGCTGTTCTACAGTATTCTTTGCAAAGAGATATTAAACATCAAAAGGGAACAGAGCACCAAATGAATGCCTAATAACCCACTAAAGAACAGACATTAAAGACGTCGTCACATGATACACTATATACATTTCTGATAAGCTGTTTTAACAGTTGAATACAAATATTAAAGAAGATGGCAAGCAATATGTCTGCCTAGCAGGAGAAGTCGGTGCAAGCAGGGCAGCGATGCCCACCTGCCTTCCAACTATCAGGCATCCCTGATGGTTCCTAGGAAGAAGGATGAGGCATGGAATGTGTGCAGCATTGGTGTCCTGAAGCCATACTCCCACACCTTTTTGAATTCCCCACCCTTCACCATCTCCCTCTCAGGAACCAGCAGTGACACTTAGTGATCAGAAGAAACAAGAGCAAAGTCGCCCTCTGTCCTGCCAGTGCTGGATTTACATAATAGCTAAACAAACTACAGCTTAGGGCCCCACTCTCTTAGGGGCCCCCAAAAAATTTAAAGGGAAAAAAACCCTGGGTGTACATTTCCAAAAAATAAAATAAAACCTACATACAGCAACTGTGTTTTGTGTTGTGTAGGCTCTTATGATGTAAGTAATGGGCCGCCAATCATTTTAAGTTAGAGCTTAATAATTATTTCACTATTATTATACTTCTTAATTGTATTTTAGTCCAACAATTACTTTGTTAAAATACATATTTTGTTATGTGCAAATGGCTTTAGATACCTATTAGGTCCATAAATTACCATATAGCATATATTCAACACAAAAAACAGCAACAATTTGCTGTTGACAGCTGGACATATAAAGGGCCCCATTACCTTCAGTGGCTTAGGGCCTCATCAAACCTAAATCCAGCCCTGTGCCCTGACCTGCCTGTAACTGCTATCCTAGAAATGAATCTTTGCTAAAACTTTTCCAGCAGCATAAAGGAAAGAAGAATCAAAAATATGACTCAACTTTGCAAAGCTAAACACACTTTCCAGCACATTACCACCCCCTCACTGCTAAAACAGGCAACGCTTGACTTTATCTTCTGAGGTTTTAAACTGCATTTTGCTTTTTTTCTATTATCTGTTTTCATACTTACAGTTGGGAATGAAAATCCTCAATCTGGCACGATGTAGTTATTAGGTTGTCATTTAGCTAAAAGATAATTTCTCACAGTTCTATATTGCGGGCATCAGTCAAGAATTAATATATTCTCTGCTAGCAACATCTTTTTACCTACTAAGGCACGCACTTTAACTTGGATAAGGCAAGGATGAAGCAAATGCTTGCCTTTAGATTTTGACATGGTATTCTAAATGAACATGGCATTGAAAGGTTTAAAAAGTAGATATAGCAAATTATGAGGTAGGATAGGAGTTTAAAATGGTCGGCAAAGACAAGTGGTGTTTGGATGGCTTCTGTCTGTGTATGTTTTAATGCATATTGTAGGAAATAACATGTTTTGAAAAACTCTGAGGCCTTATTTTTCAAATTTAATAGCTGATATATACATTAAGAATTACTGGGTGGGATAACCCATACTGTGTATTAGTATTATTCTGTTCCAAAATTATTCCCAAATCATTATCTTCAAAATACACAATGATTTCTTTGTAATTTTTGCATAGTATCACTAGTATATGTTGCCCTTCATACATATGTAAGCCAAAACAAACCCTGGTCCCTGGTGTACTACTCAGGCCAAATATTTTTATTAACTTCCAGAATGTATTTATATGTTCAAAACATATGTATATCTGAATCTATACCCTAAAAACCTGGGTGAATTATTACAATCCTGTTTTTTTAAAAAATTAATGATTATTGTTAGGAAACCCAAGCTAATAATTCATACGTTGGTAAAATTATAAGCAAATTCTTTACCTTTTGCTTCAAGTTCCATCTTCTTTTTCTTTGCCCAGATATTGTGATAGTTTTCAGCCATCATTTCAGCCATAGCCTGGTGAAATAAAAGGATTTATTTCATAACAGCTAATCTTAAATCATGCTTGTTACGCATTTTTGTTTTATTGTTTTAGGATATGGCAGTCAGCTTCACAATAGCCAATTTTAAATGAAGCTTCTTTTGCATTTATTTTTATATTATTATGCTTTTGCTAAAGTTGCAAAGGTGCACTTCAGATTCCCCCCCCCCCATAATTAGCTTCCTAGTACATTAATTTTACAAATCTAAGCTTCAAGAAATGATCTCAAACATTAGAAATGTTTGCTTTAATGCAGAGATCCCATGGGATCCCATAGGATTAGGAGTGGAAGTGTTTTTTGCCTGTGCAACCCAAAGATTTGCTACAGAGGATTGGTGGTTGTTTCCCATAATGCCTTGGGAGATGGCATGAGGGTTTGCAGGAGGAATTGGCAAAAACTGTCACCCAACAAATTTCTTCTCTGCTACATTGGCTCTTATCCCTAATGACTGCCATGGCACAGAATTAATTGTTATTGCAGATCTTAATTGTTCTAACTGATTTATCTTATTGATTTTTTTTTTTTCAAGCCAGAAAGCTACCCAAGATACATTGAAGAAGCTGTACTCTGTACTCTGCTTGAGGCTACTCTTTGTAGTCCACTTTTTGTAACCGGAATTATACTACAAAAGTTGAATTTAAGCACATACAATAGCACCCACTAGTTTTTGCTGCAAGGACTAACCTGCTTAATCCTCTGGAAATTCTTAAAATTGTACAGATGTCATATACCAGAGGATAAGCAGGGAACTTGCATTGTACAAACATGGTGAAAGAAACAAAAGCTTTCTTAAATGTTTCTAATACATGACATTAGCTGTGATATGACTTACATGCAGTTCTCTGGAGAGGGTAACATTACTCATGTCAATTGCACGAGGGCTATAACCATGGACAGTATCTACAGAAACCTGAGTAAATATTAACAGATGTGTAAAAAAGGGGGGGGGAAGAATGACCAAATACAAGTTAAAAAGTTAAATGACAACTTACAAAAGATAAGAGGTTTATTAACAAATCCATCTGGAAAGAGGGAGCAATTGACAATTTATCAGCCTACACATATTTCTCTATTAAAATGCAAAATGCTGCAGATTAATAAGAGTTAGGCATAGTCCAGATAATATTTTTTTATAATAAAAAAACATTGTTAGTACAATACTGACATTTTTGGGACTTTATGAAACTGCATTGCGCCAATTTTCCATTTATCTAAATGAATAATTGGCATGTGCAAGGAATCACAGTGAAATCAAACAGAAATGGAGCCAAAAGATGAGACATGCTGAGCATTAATACAATATTCTTCCAAAAACTACAGGTACATGATACAAATTTCAGCTTGAAGAAATGGTCTATCTACTGGAAAAGGCAAAGAATATTTTAAAGAAATGAATGCTGCCATTTCTCTTTCCCCAGAATCTCTCTTGAAACACTATCCGGGGGGAAAATAATGGACTTCATTGTAGATTAAAGTTATTTTCTAGAAAATACTGCAATCCTGATAATCATTTATCAGGAATAGTTGTGATTACCTATACAGAGCAATCCAAACTCCTGGCCTGCCAAGCTGGAGGAGGTAGGATGTGATGGAAATCTTGCTCCACAGGGTTCCACTGGTTTTTTTTGGGGGGGGGGGGTGTCTGCTACCATGGAGGTCTCTGTTCCATGTACCAAGAGCAGAAGCAAACATCCCTCTCCCTTCAGTAACAGCCAGCATAAGCCCCCAAAACTAGGTGGGGAGGAAACAGACCTGGTTGGCAAATGTTCCATTGGAACACAAGCCAATCCAGCTACTAGCAATGGACCTAATCTGAGTCTCTCTGCTGTACCAGCCTGGAGTTGGCAGAGCAAAGATCAACAGTTGTGTATCACCTTCTGCCCTGGGCCAGCATAAGCAGCAGAACCTCAGATATGGCGGTGGCTCCAACAGTCCACTGAACTCTGATGCTCCTGGCCAGGAGTTGGGATTGCAGCCATAAGACTCTTTATAAATAGCAAGTTTAAAAAAAACACATACAAAATAGTGTCACAACACTGTATAATTCAGTCTGTATTACTTGATTCATTCAAAACTGCACACACTTTAGAATGTCACTCACCTCTTTTTCCTACATGTGCAACACAACTGAAGTATAGCAGCAAATAAAGCTGGTACCTGATTATTTTCCATGACAATAGTATGCCAAATTCTCCTCTACATCTAAACCAGTCCTTTATATTTATTAATCACTAGATGCCTGAGATTATGTTACTCGGTAGAAGCAAACACTTGCAGCACGATAGAGGATGTACCTGACTTGTCTGTGATATTCGGCGTGGCCTGTTATAAAGAGCCATAGTATCTCCTTCCCTCGTTCTTTCAACCCGCCATCCCCAAGCAAGCATGGTTTTCAAGGACTCCTTGATTGGCCATCTGTAAATTTCTTTCTCCTAGGGAAAGCAAATAGATGATTATGTTTTTAGTTATCAAGTAGCTGAGAGGACAGTACACTCTCTTATAACACTATTATATTTTAATTAATACATAATTTAATAGTAATCTAATACTTGCCTAGGTTAGCTCCCAGACCTCTGGCTAACTCTGGTATAGCATTAAAATGTAAGAATAACCAGCATACTACCCAGCATGTCCACATTGGAATGCAGAAATATAGCTTGATTCTACAAATATTCATTTTAAAACAAGTTTCACTGCAGTCAATGTAACGAACTTTTCATGCACAAAAATGGAATCAGATGTGGGCTGCAAGGATGAATTGCAGTATCACTGTATGATATAATAAGTAGAGATGATGAAGTTATACTACCAGCCATCTCAGATTATCTCAACAGGTGTACATAATACAAGACAAGGGAAGTCTTGGACAAAACAAGAAAAATGATAAGCCCATCACTTAAACTCAATATGTCAATGCAGCCCAAAGAGAGAGAAGCAAATTATTTGTTAAAAGATGCAGCTCATGTAAAGGTTTGATGAAAAGATTCATAAAGAGGGTAGCCCTGACATGAGGTGTGCAACTGAGGAATCTAATTCTATGTGTTTAGAATTCATAGATAAGCCGTTCTATTTTCAGGGAGGCCACCAAGGAACAAAACACAAACTGGATGTCATGGAGTGTGGCATCAGCCCTGGAAATTTTAAGTAACATTCTTGTTACACAGTCTAGGTCCTGATGGGAATTCTCTAGATCATCCAGCCATATGAGGGATGCCCTGGTAAACACTGAGGATGGACACAAGTGTTGGGCAGCAAGGACAGCTGCCTCATGCGCTCTGCATAAGGCGAAGTCCAGTCACCATTCTGATGAATCCTTAAGCTGTGCATTCCCATTTTTAGGAAGAAGGAATTTAGCAAAGAAGATGACACATGATTATCCATGGCTGGGTTTTTCAGCATATTCATAAACTGTTGGTCAAGGTTATAAAACCTATTGGCTATGATGACTTTTTTATATTGTAATGAAGTACCCTACTCTCTTTCCTCTCTCACAAGTCCTGCCTCAGACTAGACGAGAAACTTCAGACTGGTGGAACGTGCTCAATTTGCACAAAAATATCATTAATCCGGTCTTTCTAACTTAGAAAGTGAGTTAATATATGAGAGGAGGAACAGCCCAGTGTTCTAACAACCAAGGGATTTGTCTATTGTTTAAGATATCACTAAAGTTAATTGTTCCTTTTAATAATAAAACAAAAAGATCACCACAAACAAAACATTTGACATGAACTTCTTACCTTTTCTGCTAACAGTTTATATTGTTTCATTAATGGCTGCACTTTGGAAGATTCTGAGTATGTTTCACCATATATCCACCCATTTGCAAACTGATAAAAATAAAAAGCGGGAGGGGATAAGCTGAACAGGAATCTTGATGTCATTTATGTTTTGGATGGTGTTTTTGCATGCTATCATTACGCTATACCCACTTGTCCAAGAGAATTAGACTCACCAGCATATTTTTGCCTTGGTTATTTTGAACTTAAAATGACTTAACAGCTGTAATAACAATATCCTATATTCTAATTAGTCATGCAATAACTCATTGAAATTAAGAACTTCTTATCATATATACTAATAGTGAACTCATTCTCAGAATACTAATGTAGCCAAAACAGCTACATTATCCATGCACAGGCTAAGAGGAACCCAAAGGTTTGCAAAAGTTTTTTTAAAAGATGGGGGAAGAAAATCATCCCCTCCCCAACAACAACAAAAACAGCCCATTGACTGAGCACACTTAGAGGGCATGGAACGCTGACTGAGTGTTAGGGAGTGGAAACTGAAAAGTGGCTGAGGAGGTGGAACAGAGTGGCTTGAAACTGAACAGGAGAATGCCACAGTGCACCATTTTGCTGCAGGTCCCATCTATGGAGAGAATTTTCTGAAAACCTCGGTGTCAAACTTATCTTCGTTGCTTGTTTTTCATTTCTGTCTGTCTCGCTCCTTGGTTTCAACAAGAAGCAAGGTTTTTTAATTGGTTGCCCTAAATATGTGAAAAATTCTTGCATACAGTATGCAGTATCAGATGAATAATATTACATGAATATTACATGAATAATATTACATGAATGTATATACTCTCCAGGTTTCCTAAAGTAACAGATGCATACAACAATGCATATAATTGTATAAAAATACTCATGTATTAATACCGATAAATTTATACTGCAGAAATATAATACTGAATGACACTTGAGTCTTTTATATGTATAATATACAATTTTTGCATATAATTTTGCATATAATTAGTTGGCTCAGATGTAATGGGAGACTTGATATAATGGGGGGAAAGCTCAATTGGGGCAGAACCACCAAATTCTAGGAATAAATCCATTTAAAGTGGATTGTTCCTGCTTCCCTAGTCCCAACTATAGTAGATATAGACTTAAATCAAGTGCATTTTCAAACAAATAGTAACTAAAAGCTTGCATGTGTATGTTGTGGTCATGAAACCTATATTTTTACCACACAAGAGGTGCTCTTCAAAGTGAACAGTTTTTTTAAAAGGACCATATATTAAATAGTGCATGCATGGTGCAGAAGCACTGTAAATATACCTGGCACCCATCCACCCCACAGCACTAATATGCACCGTTGGTAAAATTGGATCAGATACTTATGATTTCTATTTTTCTAGATCTAAAATGTCATTTTCCAGATAGAAGGCAACCATGCAAACGCAACCATCCAAATATCTGATAACAAACATAAACATCCTTACTAAAAGCAAAAAGCAAAAAAAAAAAGTGTTAACTAATTAGATCAGTATAAATGTAAAAACAGGGACTACTCTGAAACTCAGAAGATAAATGCATTTAAAGAAAACTTTTTGATTAAAGAAAGAAGACTGTTCTAATCATGCAACATAAACAAGATTCCATGATGGATACTAAAAATGGAAAATGTGTTTCAGACTATTATCCAGACAGATTTTTAATACTTTAAATATGCTCTAGGGGAAAAATTTGCTAAACATTTTACCTTTTCCATGCACCATTTATCATGGGAATGTTCTGCATATTTGTTAATAAAGTAGTCTAGCTTTTCAGGAATTGTAATGCTAGATAAGAAAATACAAGACCAGGATTAATAATATATATAATAAATTGTGCATTCCTTTTAATCCTTTTTTCATAAAAACAGTTGATCATAACATACTTATAGCCCTAAAAGAGCTTGAGACCAGCAGATACCTACCAGCCCACCCCCCACCCCCCAATATAGACCAAGTTAAGCTTTGATATGTTCCAAGGAAACCCTGCTGATCATTCCACAACCAGCCGAATGTTGTTTGGTAATAACATGTAAGTGGACCTCCTCTGTGATAACCCCCTTTGGAATACTCTCCCTGAAGTGGTCCGAGAAGTGGTTACAGTTTAGGATCAGAGTTTTCCTTCTCCTAGATGGGCTACCTTCCCAGGTTGACAAGCATCATCTGCCCCTCACTTCCCTCTACAGCCTGTGCAGAAACTGCCTTCTTGACCGTCAGACCCACTATTGGTCTCGTCTGCTCAATCTGCCGGAGCCAGGGGAAGTCTCTAGCTCACTGAGGATTAGAGACCCATCAGCTACCTTCACCTTGTTTAGCCAGCCAGTTGAAGTTGTTTCCTAGGATGTGGCTGATGTCGCATGCGGACAGCTTCTAGGAACCACAGGCAAGAGCTGAGTGCGTGTTGGACAAAATACACCAGAAGTGGCACGACAGTATAATAAATCCTTACTTTGAAGTATCAACAGGTTGTGGATTAAAGTTCCCATCTGAATCCATGGACGCTTGCTTTTCCATCACACCCACATAGTTTGATTCCATGTAATCAGGAGGCAAAGCCCCAGCCACTGCACTCAGGCACGGCAAGGCCAGTTTGAATAGTTCCTGTTCATATTTCTGGGAAGACAAAGTAGAATACAAAAGACCTAGCAATGAATTGAGACAGCCTCTATTTTTACTGGAAAATTAGCAATGTTTTAGTATCTGAGCTAGCATCACTTGTACTTTGATCTGCCATGGCGTGTACATTCAGGATCTTCTCTATGCAAATAGCACTGGAGGAAGGGGTTAAATTTCTCCTCCGTATCTGTGGTGATCCTGATTATTATCACCCCACCCCACAGGGTCAGTTGAATTTTTCAAAACATGACATTTAATACAAAGATGAGTCTTTAAGAGGTTCCAGGGCACCTCCATGCACTTAAAAAAAAGGGGGGTAGTGAGAAATCTTTTTCTGAAACCAACTTTCTGCCATCATCTCTATTTTATCCCATTTATTTACTTTATTTATTTGAATTCCACAGAGTGCTCTGAAACTGAAGGATAACAAGTAGTATATATTGGTGACCCATGGTAACTATAATGGCCTTATCAAAAGGAGTGGAATCATGAAGCAGCCACCATGTAAAGTTCCCTCACAATTTGGCAGGACTGCAGACATGGCCTCCAATATGGTATGAGGAGCTATTGCCAGGATTATCAGAGGAAATAAAACGTGGCATGCATGTGCAAGCACTTGTTTATACACAAAGGAGTCACATTTTGTATGTAATGCACAATTATTATTGCATATTTGGAAATTATTCATTTTCAAAGAATACTGCCTTCACATTACGTTAAAGAGCCAGGGATCCTGGTACATAACAATTATATAGTTGCATTCATTGCTATAAATTGTCATTTTTATATACTTATTTTATTAGGCAATCAAACTTTGCTGGGGAAACTATGAAGAACATTTAATAAAAGGGTTTGCAGGAATATCCATTTCTCAAAAAAGACATTAGAAAAATAGAGTACATTATTCTTCCAACATGCTTAAAACATAAACTTAAAAGTTACCTTTTGAGATAAGGCATCAAAAATACCCCAGAACAACTTCCTGGACAAATGAAGTTCTTCTTCTGAAGCAGCACCAAAGTTGCCCCATCCTCCTGGTAAACAGTAATACTTCCAACATCTTTCATAATGATTTGTCAGCAACTTGGGAGGGGAAAAATAACTCCGTTTCAGAGAATCCACTATAAACTTTGTAGAGCAGTTACGTACGATCAGTTTCAGCTACTGAGACATTGTTGTGTGAGTCTGTTGCAATGATTTGTATTGCTGAATCTTAAAGATAGTTTTATTTTGGCATAGGCCACAAAAGCTTAGGTCACACAATATACCTGTTAGTTTGTAAGATGCCAAAACCCCAACTAGTCATTAAAGACTCTCCTCCCTGGAAGAGAGGGGAGTGGTTGTGGGCGGGAGCCCGAGCACCGCCCCTAGCAGGGGGCATTAGCCCCCTGCCTCCTCCTCTCACCTGGCTGGCGCCCACGCCCCCTTGGCAGGCATCCAACCAGGTGCCTTCGAGGGGGCGTGTTCAGCAGCCTTTTGCGGCGGTGCCAGCCTCTCCTCGGCCTCATTCTTCTCCGTCCTCTCGTCGTGAGTCACCCACCCTCCACTCCCTTTTACCTCAGGGTCTTTGTTCTTTGGCCTTGCTATGGACCTTAGGTTGGTCGCCCTGGTTGTCTAGGAATTTTTCCATTTGGCATTAGGCTTTTTGGTTTTTTCGCCTACCTCGTAGCAATCGTCACAACTTTTGTGGTATTGGTGGGTAGGTTAGGCATTGGAATAATGTGTTGTGGTTTGTCGAAGGGCTGGGTGTGGCCATCGCCTATGCCTTCAATTTTTGGGTATTCCGTTAAAGGAATCTGGCGGCCGTGTACTCTGTCCGATGTCTGCTTGGCGGGAGGCCATGGCACGACCCCCGGTGACATCAGGGGAGAGCCTATAGTTGGATTAGCATCAACAGGCTCCACCTACTGGTGAATAAACCCCCTTGTTTTAGACATCCAATGCCTAAGCCAATACCTTTTCACTGCTGTAATCAATAAAGTTGTGGCCTTTTCTTGCCCATTAACCTTATATCACGTGTCCTTGTGTATTTATTTCACATCGCGGGGGTCAGGTCCTCGAACCACAATTTCATACCTAGTATCATTCCAAAAAACTATAGAAGGGTTTCTGTGAACCACCCTAAGACCTCCAGGTATAGGGCAATATAATCATCATCATAATGTGATCTGTTTTAAAGATTGTGCTGGATGTAAATGACTGTGACGAAATGTTTTTGCTTCACAGTGTAGTCAAAATGCTGTTATCAGATCTAGGTTCTGAAGGATGATGGTAAGTGGCAGTTGTATATTCTGAAAGGGAAGATTAAAGACCACACTCACCTTAAGAGGCATCTTTGCATGCTCATTTAGCAGTGGAATATCAAACACTAATCTTCTCAACAAATGTTGCATCATTGAAGGCCTCAGCTGACTGCAAGTAGAAAGAAGAAAGTGAGTAGAAAATGTGTTCTTCTGTTGGAGAATAGCAAGCAACCTACTTTGCAGACCTTATCCAAACAGTGTAGAGTTTATTCTACACATGTCTGATTATACTTTGTTGTATTTCTTTGGATTCCCTTATGACTTATGAGAATAATTTTAAGAAACCCATAAACTTGTATTCATCCATTCCAATCCAACCCTATGAATATTCTTAGTTCAATGGGATTTAATCCCAAAGAGGTGTAATGTTCTGTTGCTATTTCAAAGCATCCTGAGTACATTCAAAGCATCTTTAATGTATTTTAATCTTTGCTGGAAGCCGCCAAGAGTGGCTGGGGAAACCCAGCCAGATGGGCGGCGTACAGATAATATATTATTATTATTATTATTATTATTATTATTATTATCTTGAGTACATTATCAGGGATGTGACATATTGGGATTATAATATACAATATATTGGGCGGCTCCCAACAGAATACTAAAAACACGATAAAATATCAAACATTAAAAAATTTATCGCCAATGTTATTAAGAGACACTTTCGCTCTAGAAACTAATTTTCCTATAAATCCCAGAAGTATACACTTACCCACATATGGAGAGTAGGCACTCTTCAATAGAGTCCCGTTGAGCTTTGGTAAGAGAGCAGCCCTTGGAAAGTCGGTACACAGTATGTAGCAAGGAATCTATAAGGGAAGCATGGTGTTCTGTGCCAGCAAAAAGAGGAGCACATCTAGTTAATAAAGGCAAAACAGCAGTGCAGAGGTACCGATTGAGAGCCAGGGCCATATCTGTAGCACTCAGAGCAACCTATAAAATAAATTGTAAAGCTATTAAGGTAGGTAAGTTTTGTTGTATACAAAATGGTTACATAGTAACATGATGACAATCTATTAGGTTTGCTTTCAAGGAAGGCAAGATGGATTTTTATAGGAATAAAAGGACATTATGAGTGTGCTGGACTTGTTTTGCTTTCCTCTGCCATTTGTTTTCAATATTTAAACAACTCATGTATTTGCTAAAATCACATAACATGTTTATTATTTCATATTTCATTTCCCATTGTTTTACTTGGAAGATTCAGCTGTCTGTAATCACAAAATATAAAACAATAAAAATAAGCACGGTCAATATAATTAATTTACAAAATGCCTGTGTAATGTAATGTAATGTAATGTAATGTAATTACGAGCTCCTCAGATGGTGTGAACTGCTGAGAGTGCCATACAATGATGTTTACGTACCTACTACATTTTTGTTTAGGCACTTCTGAGGTGTAACCCAGTCATTTATGGAAGATTAATTTTATATTTTATGAAGTGTTTTGCTGTTTTAGAGATTGATTTTTTTATTTAAAAAACCCTATTTTATTGTTCACAGATTTTGTGTTTCTGCAGTTTATTCTTCTTTTTTTACTTTATACTGCTTCAATGGCTTTGTGCTCTGAATTTATCTAAACATTTGTTTATTATTAGTAGATAATAATATCTTACATGAAAAAATGAATTTGTCTAAAGTTATACAATACATCCATGGAATTTGAAGTCAAGTCTCCCAACTTTCAATACTCAATTCTAGAGTATTGCAAAAACTTTCCTTATCATTTTCGAGAAGTCAGAAATATATGCATGGTATAGATCTAGATCAAAGAGAGAACCTAGTAATCAAAAGTTAATTGTTACCGTATCTAATGAAGCAGCAGCACGAAGATCTGGCAGAAAGCCAACTTCAAGAAGGTGTAGAAGAAAATCCTGGTCTTCAATCCCATAGACCCTGTCAAGGAACAATACCATGGCTGCCTTGTGGTCTGGGCAAAACCCCTCTGACATATCAGGTTCCACCACAGTACCATCTGAAAAAAAAAAATCAATTACACAGATTTCTGGTACTGATACAAGCAAATGGTACCTGCAACAAAATGTTGCAGCATGGAGTGCTTCTGTTCAGGATTTCGGGCGATCCAATTCATTCCTCCTCCCCGCTAGTTTTTCCATTCTCACCCCACATTAGTCAGCCAACAGTCCATGTCCACTGAGCATGTTCAATCCTCAAATGGCTTGTTTCCCCTGAATATTTTTCTGTATCAGCAAACCTGGGAATCTCCCAAGACTTATGGTATCATACCTCCCTCTTGAGCATTGATGGTACCAACTTGCCTACATAAGGACCGGCTCTCAGAGAACTGAGATCACTATTAGGATATATGATTGCATAACAGAACTACTTCCTGCCAAGAAGAATGAGTATATGAACATCCTCTAGACATCCTCTACATGGCTTACCCATTTTCTTGACTGAATAAAGGGAATTTGGCAGATAAAACCTAAATCATTCCAATCACAAGCACTATGGCATCCTTGTTATTGCAAATACTGATACTGAACATGTAGTTATTGGTTTACTACATGGGTAGGCAAACTAAGGCCCAGGGGCTGGATGTGGCCCAGTCACCTTCTCAATCCGGCCCGTGGATAGTCCTGGAATCAGCGTGTTTTTACATGAGTAGAATGTGCCCTTTTATTTAAAATGCATCTCTGGGTTATTTCTGCGGCATAGGAATTAGTTCATTCCCCCCCCCCCCTTCAAAATATAGTCTGGCTCCTCACAAGGTCTGAGTGACAGTGGACCAGCCCCCTGCTGAAAAAGTTTGCTGACCCCTGGTTTACTATCTTCGAACCACTATTTGATAATCCCATACTCCTGCAATTCTACAAGTGAGAGGCTCATGCAATGGAAAGTCAGTGTGAATTTCTGTTTCAGGTGTATATTTCATTTCCATTTTAATTTTCATACATATTTGAGAAAAAAGGTATTCTAAATCAGTCAAGTTTTTTGTGTTAGAACATATCAGAAAGAAAAATGGAACACTTTTCTTACCTTTTGCTATTGTTGGCATGTGGAAAGGAATGCTAATCACACCCACCAAATCTTCCAAAGGAATCAAAGACCGCAGAATGGATCTTATTCTAATTGCTTCCCCTTTGCCAGCATGGATTAGCTAACGAAGGAGTAATGCAAACATGTGTTTATATAACTGATATTATAATATGTATGCATATTATTCATAAGCAAGAGAGTAACAGTATTGATTTCAAACAATGATTTAAAAATCTAGAACACTGGGGGCCTACAGCAGGATACATACATTGAACAGCAAAGCTTAACATACATACATAACATAACATACAGGTATTCATGAGAAGCTAGAGTTATGGTACAGTCATCTGACACACAGTATATTGAAACTAGGTTGGAAAGTTGCAGTGCTCGTGTTAAGTATGTTTGGAAAGCCTTACTCACTTAGAACTGAAGAGGTAACGGTGTCAATGGTTGCATTTTCCTTTACGCTAAAGTGCTGTTATGCTTAAAAAAGTCTGAATGGATAAAGCCAAAAATCATACTCAAGGGTATACCAACAGCAGCAGCAACTTACAACTTGATACCCATTCAGAAACAGCAGTACTATTAAACCTGTGCTCTGATTTTAACCAATTAGCAGCAAGTAGATGTTCAACAAGGATGATAAACACTAGTAAACAACAGAACCTACATGCATTTCTGGAGCACAGCGTCCTAGGAGATCAATCAAAGCAGCATAAAAGGTCATGATGGCATTTCCCATGTGAATGGTATCATCTTCTTCTTCCACCTCACTTCTGTTTAATTTTTTTTCCCAACAGGAAGAAAAATAGAGGGTCAGCGAGGAATTTGTTATGGAAGTTTAACTTTGTTACAAAAGCAAGACTAGGTTTTATCCCTGGCATATCTAATAATAATTGCCTCAGACTGACTCTGGAGTCCAGTTATATAAACTTCTAACATTGCTCCACAAGAAAATGTAGCTTGGGGTATCTCTTTTACATTTATGTAATGAGCCATCCACATGTAGTCACTGCAAGCCCTATGCTAATTCAGTGAAGATTACCTTCATGGGGAACTGTGACTCAAACCACAAAGGGAACACTGAAGGCAGGTAAGCTGTTACCTCAAGTGGTGGCAAAGGGTGGGTGTGTTTTTCTGTCTCTAAAAAGAGGTGTGAGGCTTGGCCATCTCCTCTTCAAAGGTAAGCCAATCCCCCAAAGTTCTTAGAATTTGCCCTCCCTCTGGTAATTACACACTTTTTCATGAGAGATGGTCCCATGAAAGGTGTATAGGGAGGAGTTATTTGGCCCAGCCTTAAACCCTTCCTCCCACACCTGCAATAAAAGGACTTACACCATCTGATATTTAAGAACCATGGAAAGACGACTGATCTGCCCCAAAATTAATTATACAGTATTTATTTTCCAAAGCATCTTAGTAATACATTGATATATCCCATTCCTATGGTGAATTATGGTACTGATTCAGGAGTAATAGAAGATGTCAAATTCAAGACAAATATCTGCCTATTTGTGGTATAATAAAATATTACTATTCTGATTTACAGAAAATGTACTATTATTACGAATACTCCCAAAAGTTTCAAATGTTGAATACTTGGGGACAATTGCATTTAGAAACCTGTTAGGTTTGGCAGCTGACAAAGTATTTGCAAATTATGAATAAAGCCTTATTTTAGAAAACTAAATTCTGTAAGACCTATTACAAAATAGGTCTGGGGAAGTTAACCCCTTCTTTACTACCTACAGTGTTTTATTGGATCCACTACTTGGTGAAGGTCCATCTCTTGTGGGGTCTTCTGATATGTTTATGGCTTCCTCCATGGCAGCAAGCAGGCCATTTCCACCTTCTCCTCTCAGTGCTGGTCCAAAACATTCAGGACGTCGAATGAGCAGTCTTACCACCACATTGGCATTCTCTTCAACGCTCTCTCCTACAGTCAGTAAGGAAGGCCACAGCCAAAGTCACAATCCAGGGCTTACATGGGGGTAGGAACAAGCCTAGATGAACAGGTACCAGCACCATGTTGCTGTGCCAGATGAAGCAGAGATTTTATTCATTACACGATCCAGCTGTAATGACAGCCTCCTAAGTGTGATGGGAGAAACCCATGTCTAAGTAAGCTGTGAAGGTGACCGTTATTGTTCTGGCTGCAAGTAGGACAACCCCACTATATCCAGATCGGGAAACACTGGAATGCCTAGCCAAATCAACCTTTACAAGCCGTTTAGAGGACTTTCGGATTTCTGACATATTGTTGGGAAGTAGAAAAGTGAAAGAAACATGGACAAAAAATAAGGGGCTAGGGTGAATAACAATTGGGGGAAGGGAGTTGAAATGGACACTTGGAGTGTGAATATAGATGAATTTTAACACTCATCCAGTGTTACCAAATGCTTATTTTAGTTCACTCTTTTGTTTCTTCAACCTCTTTGCTACAGCAGTACTTTCATCATATTCTTAGCCACCCTGGTTCAAGGTAAAGAACAGTCATCTTGAAATCATTGCAATCTAGAGCCTGCATATTCAGATTTGTAAAGGCTAATGTTTTATCAATGATTGCAATATTCTGCAAAAGCTTGCCCCGCAGCCACTTGCACATACAACACACCACTTACAAATCAGCAAAGAACAAAAGGAGAATAATTAGAAAATTGATGTCGCAGTTACACAGACACATAGCAAAACAGAAAGCAATATAACTGTTGCCATGTTTAAAAAATAGAATACAAAATAATGTTTCCCAGTTTTAGCCCTTCAAAACAAATGAGAAAGGCTGGTGACATAAAACACAAGAGGAGCTCCACTTAATTTGGTGCATTAGTAGCAGTGATAGTCAAAGGTTTATATAATTATTTGGGAACAACAATAGTGGTACAAAATTAATAGGCTCCTACAGTACCATTGCAAAAAACAGCAAAACGAAGAAAATCCAAGTATCGTTCTCCTTCCACTGGGTTCCATCCAATATCTGGGTAACCTTTAGAAATCAGCAATGAGCAGCTTTGCAAACCACATCCAGCCAAGTAGCGGACTACCTAAGAACAAGGCAAAATTAAACAAAAGAGGCATTTACTGCAAAAAAAGAAGAAAAAGCTCAAGCCAGTATTCTAATAGGAAGTCCTCTTTTACTCCCTTTTCAATAGACTGGCTATTGCAGCAGCAGAAAAAACCCAAAGAAAAACTAATGCTATTCTAGGCTGCATCAACAAGAAGTATAGTGTCCAAATGAAGGGAAGTCATAGTCCTGCTCTCTTCTGCCTTGGTCAGACCACACCTGGAATACTGTGTCCAGTTCTGGGTTCCACAATTTAGGAAGGATATTGACAAGCTGAAATGTGTGCAGAGGAGGGCAACCAAGATGATAAAGGCTCTAGAAACCAATCATTGTGGTTCAAGGACCCGATCCCCGCTTTGTGGAATAAAGACACATGGACACAGTGTATAAGGTTAATGGGCAAGAAAAGGCCACAACTCACTTGATTACAGCAAGTGAGAAGGTATTGGCTTAGGCATTGGACCACTCAGAGAGGGGTGAGCCTAAAGGGGGTTTATTCACCAGAAGGTGGAGCCTGTTGATGCTAATACAACTGTAAGCTCTCCCCTGATGTCATCGAGGGTCGTGCCATGGCCCCCCGCCACACAGGCATCGGACAGGATCCACGACCGCCGGATTCCTTTAACGGAATACTCAAATTTGAAGGGGTAGGCGATAGCCACACCTAGCCCTTCCACACACCAACAACACAGTCCAATGCCTAACCGCCAAATACCAAGAAAGTTGTGACGATTGCTACGAGGTAGGCAAAAAAAAAACCAAAGGCCTAATGCCAGTTGGAAAAATTCCTACCAGGCCCCCTGGGCAACCTGGGCGACCAACCAAAGGTCCATAGCAAGGTCAAGCGAAAAGCTAAGCCCTAAGGGAGTGGTGGGTGGGTGACTCGCGACGAGAAGGTGAAAAGTGAGGCAGAATGGCTGGCGCAGCGGTATCTTAAACCGCACACCACGCCCCCTCCAAGCCGCCCGGTTGGGCAGGGGGCATAACGCCCCCTGCATGACGCAGTAATTGCGTCCCGCCCACAACACCTCCCCTCCTTGAGGAGGAGAGGCTTTATGAGGAACGGTTGAGGAGACTGAGAAGAGATTTGATAGCCATCTTCAAATACCATATCTCAACAACTGTCACATGAAAGGTGGAGCAAGCTTGTTTTCTCCTGCTATGGAGGGTAGGACCCAAACCCATGGAGTCAAGTTACAAGAAAGGAGAATCTGACGAAACATCAGGAAAACCATTCTGACAGAGCTGTTTGACAGTGAAACAAACTTGCTCAGGAGGTTATGGACATTCCTTCATTGGAGGTTTTTAAGCAGACGGCCATCTGTCATGGATACTTCTATTGAGATTCCTGCATTGCAGGGGGTTGGACTACGTGACCCTCAAGGTCTCTTCCAACTCTACAATTCTATGATCTAGTGAAAAATCTAGACAAACGTGAGACCTTAACATCATGTGACTGTCTGATAAGCTGCTGGCACAAATTAATGAATGGGGTGCACTTTGGGGGGGGGAGCATACTTAAGCTCCACTGAATTCAAAGAACTGTAAACATGCTGAACTTCCTTTGAACTTCTCCCAATTATGTAAAATTTGTGCAGCGTTGATTTTTCTCCTGCATCAGTGATCTATTCATTGATTTTCCCAAAGAACACTTCACTTCTCTACTCTTTTAAAGATGATTACCACAAGCTTATTTATTCATGCTGATTATTCACAGATCTGCTTTTCCACCCAGGTCGTGTTCCTCTGTAATTAAACTGAAAATTAAAATCTAGTTTGAAAATGAATACGTACCTCCACACATTTAAAATAAGGTCATGTAAGATATCTGATCAAGAAACAGCAACTCAGAGATGGAAATAGATTTTCACATAGATCCTGTAGGATGGGGCCACATTCTGCAGCACTATGAATACCCAGGTCCAAATTTTTACTCATCAATGGCTATTAGTCATGGCAGCTATTTATTAGCTCTGGTATCAGAGGCATTTGAAGACACAAGTAGGAGAAGAATGTTCATGAACTACTTGTGGGCTTCCTAGAGGCATCTGGTTGGTCACTGTAGGAGCAGGAAGCTGGACTAAGCAGGCTTTTGCTCTGATCCAGTGGGACTCTTCCAAAGCAGATCAATGTCATTAACAGTTTCTGAGTGAATCTTGGAATCACAGAATGATGATGCTGTTGATGACAGTCAGCTGTTCAGTTGCTGGGAGGTAGCGAGGTTGCAAGTCTTACAGGAGATTATAATCCTATGGTAAGCAACATGGATGTGGAAATCTTATGACAGGGAAGGGTATCTGAGAGAGTCTTCAGATTTTGGATTCCAACTCCCATCAGCCCCAGCAAGCAGCACCAATGGTCTGGGATAATGAGAACTGCAGACCAGCAACATTTGGATGCTGATAGGTTCTGTACCCTTGTGCTGTGGCATTTCGATGGCTACTACTGTATTTCATTAGTAAATAGATGCTTACGAAGATATGCAAGATACATATGTATAAAAATATAGTTAGCTATTCAGAAGCTGGTTTACCTTTTCTAGATCAGGTTCCCGCAAAGCTAGTGCAAGCTCATTATTATCCATTACAGATGCTGCTGCAACATCCAAAGGAGTTGATCCACGCATAGAAGGGGATGCTGTTAAGAGAACATTTCAGAAATGTTTAATGTATATAATAGGTGTGCCATACGTCCGGAATTTTGCAGACATGTCTGGAATACTGCATTCATCAGCAGTGTCCAGATGGAAATTGTCCAAATGTCTGGGAAAATCTGGACAGCACTTTTCTTTTCGCTCAACAACTTTGGGCAAACTCAACAACTTTTCTGCCTGGATTTCCACTGTTTGAAATATGGCAACCCTAGTATGTAAAATGTAAAGAAGTAGCATGGCTTACAAATAAATATCACAGCTAAGCAAAATTACTACCCAAAGGACACAGGTTTCATGTTATAGGTGAGGTTCTTAATTTTTAAAATGAACCTATGTACTTTTTGTTCAGTCAATGTCATTACAATTTTTAATATAATTTAGTAACAGTATCATAAAAAAACACTTTGCTTCACACGTCCAGTATAGAAAAATCTGTTCTGGGCAGGCTGTTCTGTACAACTACTGTGGTAGTGAATGCAAAGCGACTCACTAACATGCTGGGGCTTTGAACAAAGGTGCAATCCACAACCTGTGGACTCCAAAGACTTCTTAGACAACAACAGAATATATGGGTTGTGAATTGAAGGGACAGAAGACTCTTTAGAATACTTACCAAGCCCAACACTGCTGTTTTCCAAAAGATAGCTAAGATGATCAAACATAGCCTTTTGATTCTGCCTGCTGATGCGGCAAAAATAACATAGAAAACGACAGCAATTTGCCACCATCTTAGGAAAGGTGATTTCCTAGACAAACAATACTATGTTAGAAAAATAGAACAGTTTGTAAAAAAAACAACAACACTCTGCATTTTAATATTTTTAATGTGTTTTGTGAATTTTTGCAGCTGCCAAAAATTCCTTATTTTACAAAACATGGTCCTGCAAGTTATTTCTTCTGCGTATCTTCCAAACAGGCATTTGGAACACTACACATTTCTGATCTATTCGCAAGTGGAGGCCCTCTGCAGAAATCAAAATGCAACAAAAATAATTTAGCTTAATTTAGCTTTAATTTAAAATCATGAGTTCATCTTAAGTGCCCTTCAAATTAATATTTTGAGGATCACTATATACCAGGGGTAGGCAACCTAAGGCCCGTGGGCCGGATGCGGCCCAGTCGCCTTCTCAATCCAGCCTGTGGACGGTCCAGGAATCAGCATGTTTTTACATGAATAGAATGTGTGCTTTTATTTAATATGCATCTCTGGGTTATTTGTGGGGCATAGGAATTCGTTCATTCCCCCCCAAAAAAAATATAGTCCAGCCCACCACATGGTCTGAGGGACGGTGAACCGGCCCACAGCTGAAAAAGGTTGCTGACCCCTGCTAGATACTAACACACTTAAAGCTCTTTCTATCTTGTTTGTCTTTGAATTTCATATGCAGTCAGGATTAAACCAATACTTAGGAATTTTTCTGTATCAGTAAGAAAATATAGCACCACACTCATTTTTACGTTTAATTAAAATTTAATTAGACACAGAACCACAACGAATAGTTTTTATATCTTTATACCAAAAGGGGCATGGTGTTTTTTTCCAAGTAAATTCTTAAGGGCGGTATCCAATGCACATGGGGGAAGAGAAAGAGGTCGATACAGAGGAGGATGCTTTCAGCCTTCCTCTCCATTCACCAATTTCTGCTTCCAAAACATACCAAGCTAAGGAGAATCATGTGCTCACTACCTGGTAGAGCAAAGAAATGAAGGTATAAATTGAGATACGTATCTTGAGTATGGATGCTGCCTATTTACAATGGATTTCCTTCCAGTCTGGAAGGGGGTCACATTCCATTAAAAGAATGTAGCCCAGATACTACATCCGCACTTGGATGCATGTTGAATTTAGGATTGGGGCTCCAATTCTAGGAACTGATGCGCATCTCGAAGCTACCAGCATGAGTTTGACCAAACTGCAGGAGGCAGTGGAAGACAGGAGTGCCTGGCGTGCTCTGGTCCATGGGGTCGTGAAGAGTCGGTTTTGACTAAACAACAATAAATGCATCTAGGAGCCTGATTCATCATATGTCTCTCCTTCATTGGAACTGGATTTTGGCCCTTAATGAAAGTTAAGCTGCTAACTATAAGCTGTGTACCCACTCTACCTTTAAAGCACCTTCAAAGCACATTTTGTTCCCCTCCACGAATTCTGGGCACTGTGGTTTGCTAAGAGTTTCTGGGAATTGTAGCTCTGTGAGAGGTAAACTACAGTGCTCAGAATTCTGTGAGGGAAAGAATGTGGTTCAAATGTGCTTTAAAGGCATAGTGTGTACACAGTCTATATCTGGCATTACAGTCAATATTTAAAATGTCTTCTTACCTTTGACTCTCCTCCTCCAAGTACGTTCACCATTACCTCCATCACAGTCTCATGCATACCCAATGCTCTCATAAGATTAGGATGTTGGTAAAAAACTTTATTGTTCATTATATCTCTACGATGGGAAAAAAAATCAAATATTTAAAAATATACCAACCACTTTACAATAATAAATAAGAATGCAATAATAATTGTTTTAACTATTTCCCTTTAGTACCGTGTCATATAAGAGAAATAATTTTAGGGCATACTCTGCAAAAATTATGCAGGCTGCTACTCTGCATTCAGTGATAGATAGAAGCCACATGAAATCACTATGGTGGTGGCTCATCTTTTCGCATTCAAAATGTATGAATATCTTCAAAATAAACGGAAGCTCATGAGAGTCATTTCCCCCCATAACTGATTAGACCTAGAGATTAATCAAACAAATTAAGGGAAAAGAAAAAGGGTTTTACCCTAATCCACGAATCATAAGCTTCTCTTCTTCCTTTCCCATTCTGACACTGAGGAGAGACCGGATCTGACCAAGAGAAGCAAGTAAGCTGATTGTATCTTCCACAGATACGCCATTTATAGTGTATGTCTTTGGCAAGGCTCGAACCAGGCCACCAACTCCATCATATTGGCGATGTAGCAAAACGAACATGGCCCTCACCAACTCTGGGTCTTCTATGACTGATTCTTGAGCCCATCGTACCATGGTCTCTGAGATCAGCTGTTGGAGAGTTGCTAAATGTAGAAAGCATTAAGACAAATATATAGCAATGCTTTTTCACCTTCAGCTCCAGCTAGTTAAGTGTATAATATGCTATACATATCAGAACTAGAAATTTAGAAAAATGCCTTTACTGAATATTCTTACTAAAACAATAATACATAGTTAAGCTTATTAAAAGGTAATAGGAAGGCAGAAGTGACATTGGATTTTAAAGTATTACTATCATATTCACCTACTAAAGCTGTCATAAATCATTTGCCAAAAAAATTTTTTTTTTTAATTTATGGAAATGTATCACTGAAGTTTTTAAAAAAACCACATGCAATAGCAAGAAGGTAATTCCCTAATTATAATTGAAAGCTGCAAATAATTTCTGGTTTGAATAAAATTATTTGTTGAAAGCGAAACAATCAATGGGTAGGGCAATCCTACACTTCAGTTACAATGCATAAAGATCACCATTACACTGGCAAAATGGCAACTATATTTGATGCATTATTCTCAGTCTGGGGGAAAACACACACAGCTTGAAAAAATGCTAAATGCTGTGAGCATGTCAGATACATTACCAGCATTCTTTGGAATGCTGCCAGACCCTATGTCGCCATCACACAGAGGGAGCCAGCCTGGGCAGAACAAACCAGCGTCATTTCTTTCACATTGACAACATACAAGAAACACAGAGAACCAGGCAGCATCACAGGGAAGGGGAATTCATGGCACTATTTTGTAAAGCAGGCACAGACATATACAGTGGTGCCCCGCAAGACGAATGCCTCGCAAGACGGAAAACCCGCTAGACGAAAGGGTTTTCCGTTTTGGAGGTGCTTCGCAAAACGAATTTCCTATGGGCTTGCTTCACAAGACGAAAATGTCTTGCGAGTTCCTGCGGGGTTTTTTTCCTCCCCCCCCTTTTCCCAAGCCGCTAAGCCCTTATCAGCTGATCCGCTAAGCCGCTAAGCCGCTTAACAGCTGATCGCTAAGCCGCTTATCAGCTGATCGCTAAGCCGCTTATCAGCTGATCCGCTAAGCCGCTTAACAGCTGATCCATTAAGCCACTAAGCCGCTTATCAGCTGATCCGCTAAGCCGCTAAGCCGCTTATCAGCTGATCCGCTAAGCCCGCTAAGCTGCTAATAGCGCTAATCCGCTAAACCGCTAATGGGCTTGCTTCGCAAGACGAAAAAACCGCAAGACGAAGAGACTCGCGGAACGGATTCTTTTCATCTTGCGAGGCACCACTGTACAAACGCTTTCAGGAATGCATTTTTTCTGCCCAGCCCTATGCCACAATGGAAGAAAGACACATAAACAGGCACAAATATGCAAACAGGCTCAGGAAGCTTCTAGCTCACATTCACATGGGGAAATCCCCCCCCTTTTCCCAGTAGCCATCATTCATTGAAAAAAGGATGGTAGTTTTTGTGTTCACGGAAACTTGTACCGAAAAAGAAGTTATGGTTAGATTCAGACAAACATATCAGACTCTGCTTGATGCAATTAAATCATCATGGTTTTTTTTATGATACCCACATGCTACTTTACTTACATGGCTTTTTAGCATCATCATCAATGGGCTTCTCAGCTTGTTTCTTTTTCAAGTGTGTGACTCTTTCCACAAGATATAGCAGGCGACCTTTAAGAGTTAAATCACTATTTCCATCCAGAATTCCATCTTCATCTAACTGAATTCCTAAGTGTAAAAATTCAAATGTTTATTAGATATCTAGAAGTCAAAAAAATACTCTCTTGGGGGGGGGCTAAAGAAGGCTGCCTGCACGCCCCCCCCCCTTTTACTCTGGGTGGGTGGTCCATCTTGAAAGCTAAAAGGAAACCATGATTTTTATCTACAGTGCATCAGAACCAAACTTCCAGCATATTATCTCAGCGGCAGAACGTAAGCTCAGGTCGCCCAGAGTGTATGCGCAGAGTGCACTCCCAAGTGGGGCGGGGCACAGAGAGAGCCTGCTGCGGTGTGCCTCACAAACCACACATGGAGTGCATATGCCACAGCCTCTGTCCACCCCCAGGTCAAGCTTCACCCAAGGATAGAGCTGCCATGGCTGGCCGCCTTGCATGCTGCACATGCACATCACAGCCCAACATTTGCCACCAACTCCTCTCTCTCCACTCCCAGCTCAGGCATGACCTGCAAATGGAGTTGTGGCTGGTGGCATTGGGCGCAAGGAAGCTATCTGTCTTTGCAGCTCCCTCGTGCACCCAAGCCAGGCTCCAATAAGAGAGCCTGTGTGTGGGCTCCTGGTTGCGCCCCCTTAAAAAACACGCCTGGGCCATGGCCCCCACAGCTCCCCCTCTCACTACGCCAGTGTACAGTGGTACCTCGGTTTACAAACTTAATCCATTCCAGAAGTCCGTTCTTAAACCAAAACCATTCTTAAGCTGAGGTGCACTTTCCCTAATGAGGCCTCCCGCCGCCAGTGCCCTTCCACTGTTCGGATTCCATTCTTAGACCAAGGTAAAGTTCGCAAACCAAGACACTACTTCCGGCTTTGCGGAGTTCGTAAACCAAATTGTTCGCAAACAGGGCTGTTCTTAAACCGAGGTACCACTGTATTTAGAAAAAAGAAAAATAGCCACTGCCACCGTGGCTGCTGAGAAGACCAAGGAAAGGGTCCTCAGGCAACAGCGGTGTCCCCGCAAACATCACCAGTGACATAGGCCACATGATTTGCCCCAACATGCCAAATGGTGCCAGGTCTGCTCAGTTCTGCAAAACCTTTACTGATAATGACCTACAAATCAAGCCACAATTTTGCTTCAAACAGTAATGCAACCATTACAAGGTAAAAAACCTGAGCACTCTGATTTTTGCTATCCTGTCATGATTGTCAGTTACTTATTTGCAGTTTTTCATAGCTTCTACACTGGTTCTTTTACATGCCTGAAAATATGTACTTTAGTAGCCCAAGTTCAATGAATCAAAACTACAGATTGCCACTATCATGGAAGCTGTATTTTCCACACAACCTATGCAATTATTTATGCTTCAAATGGCAGCCAATATGAGAATGGTGGGCCCAAACCTCATGTCAGGGAACTGCCATCAGTGCCGGAGGGAGAGAGCAAAATCCAGAGGGATTCCAGAGAGCGTCCCGGGATTGGGAGAGGCAGCCCATCTTCTGGGGAAGAGAATCAGCGTAGCACCAGTGGAGAAGGGGGGCAGATAGGGGAAGCGGCGAGGCGGTCCCATGACTCCTTGCCGGGGACCAGCGGGGAGAGTAGGGGTCCTCCGCTGCCTACGCCCTCCTTGCGCAGAAGGCTTTCGCGCAGAGAGAGTAGGAGGAGACTAGGCGTCAAAGAGCTTCTTTGCTGGAAGAAGTTTAAGAAACGCCCACTGACGGATTCTGCCAGCGATTGAGACAGCCACGGGTGAGTGGCTGTCCGGACAGAAAAGGTTCACTCAGGCAACCCAGCCAGGTACTTGCACCGGCTTACGCACGAGCAACCCCTAGAACCACTACACCTCATAATGATCCATGTGTCACCACAACACTATTAGAATGAGGTTGCCTGCTTAGGGGGAAACTGGGAAACAGGAAAACTGATGCAGATCCAAAGGCTTTGTAATTTCTCTAACATATATTTGAGTTTTCTAATAAAATTGATGAAATTATTTTATTCGTTTAAGCAAAGAAAACAAGAATAAGAATAAGAACAAGAAAAAGTTAAGATTTACCACAGTGTGCCATCAAATCTTCATGAAAATCCAAGAGGTGATCCCTTATTTCTTCAGGACAAGGGCAATCATTTTTATCATCCTTAAAATTCAGCAGCATATTAATCTTTTAAAAAACATACAAATTAATAATTACATTTCAGATATGTTTACAAAGTTATGTATAGGATAGGAGGAAACTTTTACTATTAGACTTCCAATAGCAGCTTAATATTCCCTATCTTCCTTGATGAGAAAAGCCCCCTGCTCTAAGCTAATCTCTAGGGTGGAGGGAAGAAGGGAGGAATCCCTGTTTCACAAGCAGACATTCTTCAGACTCTTTAAAGGTAAAGGTAAAGGGACCCCTGACAATTAAGTCCAATCGTGAACAACTCTGGAGCTTGAGCGCTTATCTTACTTTACAGGCCAAGAGAGCCGGCATTTGTCCACTTCCACAGACAGTTTTTCCAGGTCATGTGGCCAGCATGACTAAGCCGCTTCTGGCAAAACCAGAGCAGCGCACAGAAACACTGTTTACCTTCCCGCTGGAGCGGCACCCATTTATCTACTTGCACTGCATGCTTTTGAACTGCTAGGTTGGCAGGAGCTGGGACCAAACAATGGGAGCTCACCCTGTTGCGGGGATTCGAACTGCCGACCTTTCAATCAGCAAGTCCAAGTGGCACAGTGGTTTAACCCACAGCGCCACCCTTAGACTCTTTAGCCATGACAATTAAATGGAACCTTGATGTATGGAGACAATATATTTCAATATCTGGTGCTTGCTGAAGGTCATCACCTGCTTTAGAGCACCTAGCATCTGGCCGTTTGCTGGAAATACCAAACAATTCTTCTGTTATTATATCTACCAAAACTCTGATGATGTATTGTTCAGGAAAAGCAGTATGCAATGCAAATTGATTCTAACCTTGAACAAAACTTGAATATAAGAAGCTGTCTCCTACTTTTTTAATATACCTGTTCCTGTGGTGGAGACCGAAACTCCTTTGTTTTCTTGGCTGTCAGTGCTGCAGACATATTTAATGCCTGCATAACCTCATTGTATCGGAAACGCTGATTCTCTTGAAGTTTTAATACAAAATCATCTGAAAATGCTACAATGGCTTCTATCCGATGGCGTATCTGACAGTCACAAAGGTACTGAAGTAAATGACACATCTGAAAGAGAATGAACAAGGGGGAAAAGTTACAAAACACAAACTATTAAAATTCAACTAGATTTTTTTTAAGGGTTAGATGTATGCAAATGACGGGCAACCTCATGGCAAACAACACTCTTTTCTTTCAGTAGTGGTAATATGTAAGTTTATCCACATCACCCTTATTTTTCTAATTCTCTTTTTGAGTTGTGATATTTGTGGGTTAGCCCCACACTTTCTAACACAACCCAAACACCTTTTTGTTTTTGGTTTTTTTCAAAGTCTTTGATTTCAGGTTTTTATTATCTCTCGTTCTGAATACTAAAAAAAAGTCTACCCTCTTGCCTTCACATATCTCAGCACAAACCTTCTGTTTTTAATCGTTCTGTTCATATAAACTTGTTTGCTTGTTTGTGTGAAGTACTTTCCTCCATGGATTGCCTTCAATCCAGAAGGTAAGAGACTCAGGCCTAGGGGACAAAAGTAGTCCTCCAGGCTTCTCTACTTAGCCCTCTGGACTATCCTCAGGCCACACCTCTTACCAGTGCCTTTGCCTCAATGGTAGATGTCCTTGAAGTGATAATGCCCCTTGCTTGCCTGGATGGAGGATGGAGAAATGTGGATGGGTGAAAAAAATAGCCATAGCAGATGTCATTACAATGGATTATTTCATGATTACCTGCAATTTCACTGGCTCAGGAAGTTTCATTTGAAGAAGTCCTTCTTCTGGGACCTTCTCTCCTCCTGTCTCCAAATTTAGTCCATCTGCAATTAATTCTTTTTTTGCTATTACTCGAGTCTCATCTTCATGGACTGAGTCTTCCTTAAAAACACTAGGTTCAATCAGCTGCAAGATATGCTTCAGGTCTCCATTATGGAAGATCCCCATTATGAGAAGAGTGTAAAAAAGCTTGATCAAAGGAACAAAGAGAAACTCTGTAGTCCCACCTACTGGATCTCTGACATGGAGGCTGCCCTCTTGAACTGCCTCCGTCAGCATCTCTATGGTTTTAGTCTTCAATATTTCCAGAGGAAATTCAGGACTGTACTGATAACACTCATTGTTGATTCTTACAAAACTGGGAGAGGAAAACTGCATTCTGGGCCGTAGGGAAGTGCTGAGTCCTATGCCAGGTAGGCCATGCTTTTTGTTTTCATCAGGGAACAAAGTAATGCTCTTAGTCTCATCTGTCATGGGAACAATAAATTCATTGTTCATCATCAGCCTTGCAGTAGCGTAAGTATTAAGGTGAATGTCAATTAGAAGATCATAATAGCCGGCACGTAGCAAGCCTGGCATATACTTGTTCTCAATTGCATAAAGAAGCTGAGACTCATCCACATGGCTGCACATGGCATGCGCTACTCGATTATTCCCAAGAGCACAAACAGCTGAGTACAGTCTGAGAGTATGGTAGTGGAATTTCAACAATTCTTCTTGTTCTGACAATTCTAAAATGTCTATAGACCTGTGGAAAAGAAAGTTTAATAATAACTTCACTATCTAGGAAAAGTGAAATGTTATTTTTTATAAAAATCACTGAGAACGGGTCAACCCGCATGAGTATGAAAATGGTTGCTTAAGTGAAATGAAAATATACTACTGTTAGAGATGCTTACATATTTTTGTTGCAGCTCCTACTTGTATTAAGTAGGAGCTGCAACAAAAATATGTAAGTATTTTTACCCTGATCTTCAGCCAAAAAACGGTTTTCAGAGTGGTGCACAAAGAACAGTAATAAGGTGGTCCCCATCATGCTGCTCAACATATCAATATGACCAATGAAACAATGGGGATCAACTTCATTCCCTCCACCAATTATGGTGTTTTGAAGTTGCTTATCCCTTTGGCTGGCTCCCTTAGATAACTCTCCACATGGCTCAGAATGCTGATGGACAGATTCAAGTTCTGCCAGTTGATGGTGACAGCAGCTGAAGCTAAACAAAGGCTTCCGAAGGACTGCAGAAGTGTTTGTCCTAAGGAAGTGACAGAACATGGTGCTGCTCCTAATGAGTTGAGGGGGTGAGAACTGCTGGCTGTTTTGGATCCACCCACCAAGCGTCTAGCAATGACTAGAAATCACAGCGAGGAAGAAGAACACCATATTAAAAATTTAAGGAACCCAATGTAGTCTGCAGGCAAATCACCACAATTTAAATGATACTAGGATGTTATGCCCCTGTTCCTCAGGAAGACCATCACAGCAAGGGAAAAGCTAACCTGCTCCTATCCCATCCTATCCCATCAAGCAGAGGAGGAGCAATTGCAAGGAGCTTTCCCCCACTCTCCCTGCCAGAAGGACCACACTGCTCCAAATTCCAGTTGCTCTGAGACTTCAGAACTAATGAGAAGAGTATTCTAGTCCCATTCATTAGCCTGAGGACCATGGCCCATATGGCTGTCTGTGTGTATTTATGAGGTGCAGTGGGGAGTGTATTACTGTATTCAGAATATTTTGATTGAAAGGGGAAAACCTCAAAGGGTTGCGTCTAATTATGTCTGTGCATTGATGGAAGACACTTTGATCCACTGGAGGCTTTCAACAGCAGAACAGGGAGGAAAGCAATTTTCACTGATTCCCCCTCCCATAACCTCCTGCACTCCAAATCCCACCATATCTGGTCAAGAGGGTTGGGGGATGCTTTGGGACAGCATGAGGATGTGGGTGATTCAATGATGGTGTAAATCAGCAAATATCACCTCCCTCCCTGATCTATTTATGTAAGTCTTTGCTAGATCAAAGATCCTTAGTCAGTGGAGAGGCACCACTGGATACATCCCAAAATTAATAAAATACAGAAACATAAAACTCCGGAAATATGATTTGTAATAGCATGAATGTCACCATAATATTCCACCTTGATTTATAAATGCAAACAAGGAATACCTGTTTTCCTCTGGGATGTGAAGTGACATGAACTGCAAAGGCTCCAGGCACTGTACTGACCAGCCTTGACGTTCACTGATCCGTGATATGTCAACTTTCAGAAAGTGGTTTGGTACTCTACTCCAAAGCACATGTGTCAGAAACTGAACATGCAGACGGGGAGGGCACTGGGGGACTGGGTTTTTGTGCTCACTTTTGAACAGGCCAGCTGACAATGGCATTACATTCTGGAAAGAGCAAGGAAGAGTTGCAAAAATTAAGACTCCAGCAGATGGCAAAGTACAAAGCAAACATTATGCATGACAAGTCTACAGCCCGCCCCCCTTCTGACTGTGGGCAAAAGGCTTGTGGTTCGTTTGGTTTCCTGGGAGGAAATATACAGCTTTCATGTGAAGACTGACAACATTTATGGGTCCCATGTTTTTGTTTTTATCTTATTATGGAAAGACTATTGAATACACTGTTTCTTAGTAGCATCCTCCAGAAAAGTCAAGGTTTGGGCATAAAGCTACCTAACGATTGAAAGGGAACTGGAAAAATAATCCCCCTCCTCCACGTAGTAATTTTAGGCTTCTGTGAGTAAGTAGGAGGAGAGGCCTCTCAACACTATGTGATACTGTTTCGAAGGTTTATGAAAAACCCCAATATTACAAACATTCTAAATTCAACAACACAGCACAGGAACAAATGGTTTTAAAATTACCTTTATTCTTCCCAATTCAAATTGGAAAACATTGGGGCTTGTGGCTTGTGCAAATACTGCAGGAAATAATTTAGTGCTTGGTTCAACCTAAATCATGAACAAACAGAAATGCATTATAATTCAAGATGATAAGTGCATGAAACAAGCACAGCTGAGGATGAAATTTCTGGGAATGGAAATTTATTTTCCATGAATACTCCAAATTATTATTATTAAAGATCAGTCTAGTTGTCTGTTCTTGAACAAATGACAACCTAAGAAGAATTACCTGATAATAGGTGCTTAGCTCTTTGCCATTAGCTGTGAAGGACAGGACACCAGTTGCAGCATCAACCGAACAGCCAATCTCGAGCCCATTGTTATTGCGTCCTTGCCCGGGACTCATGCTCTCACCAGCGCAAACCATATAGCAGTTGCTGCGTTTGATGCTGTATTTCAAAAGATGAGCAGCATATGAGATACTGTGGAAGCTGAATGTTGCAAACCAAGATCTCAAACACCATTGGGCTCCAGTGTACACATGGGCACCTGCATGCATAGGGGCTACATTATTCTAACTATGCACTTATTGTCCTACTAGAATAATTAGGAATTCACACACCCTTCACTTTCAAGGGCTTGCATCCAATGTCCTAGTTCAGATCATAATTCCAGGCTTCATAAACCATGATTAATGAAGCTGGGAAGCAGTGCTGAGACCAAGGACTCCTCTCTCTCCCTGTGTGCCACTTGTGCGCTTCATTTCTTGCTGGTATTAAACCAAACTTCCCTGTTATGTTGAAAGTGGGGAACTCTAGCTTAATGTCAGCCAATAAGATAGCATAATAAACCCAGATATTATCTAGGGTTGTTAATTAATATTAAGCTAGAGCTCCCTGTTCAGACATAATGAGGAACTCTGGCTTAGCCTAAGTCAGAAATGAAGGGCTGAAGCAGCACAGAAGGGGAAGGTGAGGGGATGAATGACTGGTCCCAATGTTTGTTCCCAGCTTTTATGAAGCCTGAAATGATCATTCAAACTGAACGGCTCTCTATAAATGTGGAGTAATAGCACAGAGCTACATTTAATGTTCTTTAACTACAAAAACAGCAGTCAGTATTTTTCACTCCTTAAACAGAGAAAGGGTTCTGCAATTTACGTTCCAAAGGCTACTGAGTGTATTTAGATCACAGTGTGCATTGGATTGAAAAAAATTAAAAACATAAAGCTTCACGAAGCCCTTTACGGAAACAAAATAAAATACATGTCTTCATATCTTCCCCAGGAATAAACTAGACAAAAGGGCAACAGAACGCATTTTTTAAAAGATGATATATTTGGCAAGTGTTTATATATAATTTTGAAACATACAAACAAAAATAGAAACATTACGAATCAATAAAGCATCCTTAGTCTTATAATGTAATCACTATGATGCACAAGTTTTCATATCACATAATTCCAATCTAAAGAGAAACAAAACCAACCTCTCATGAACTTTCCCTTTTTCATCTCCTAGGGTTACAGTAACAGTACGGACTCTATCCAAATCAAAGCTTGTGTCATACTGATGGAAGTCAGATGTAATCCAGCCCACCCAGACATTAGCAGGTTCTTGTCCAGGAAAGATACGCACAGAATAATAATACTGTCAAGAAATTTTAAAAGACCGTTTTGAGCGAAAACTTCCTTCTTGCATAAAAATCCATAGCTGACTCATAATTAGGAATTAGACAAAACCTATCTTGTGTTTTCAATTTCATTTTGTCCCCAAACAGCCCCTTCTTTGACCTACTGGTCAGTACAAATTTTTAAACACTCATCTTTGTAAACTGGTTGAATGGCATGGTCCTGCAATGTTTTTTCTAATATAAATTAATTCCATGTCCTGCACGGGATATTACTAGTAGCACTGGCCAATGTGCTTCAACTGCGAAAATACACCATTAAATAACTTCAATGTAGTTGCTATGTGACAGTAGATTGACTTTAAATATCCATATTGTGTTATTTATAGACACCATTGACTAATATGGTGATGAAAGCATTATAAAAGCTATTGACAATTATTATAGTAAAAGCATCTGTACAAAACTGGGTAATTAACAGCTTTGAAATTAACACTGATAATTTGGTAAGATAAGCATTGTACTTGACAAAAAAATCTGTGTGTATATTAGGGAGAGAATGTGAGGAGGACATCATGATGGAAACCCACACCAGATTTGATTAAAACGGGTCTCAAATTTATTGACTGCAGATTCCAGACCTTTTGGTGTTGCATGGGCAGCCTAATCCTGCCAGGCCAATTGGTGGGGAAGGAAAGAAGGCTGCTTTAAGACAGCTGATAATATAAGCCACTCTCTCTGCTTGCCATCACCAACCTGGTAGTGTGGATAGCTATGAGCCCCTACTTCTAAGACTGCTTAAGGGCACCTCACTGGATCCATCAGGGAACTCACCCCTTGGTTGTGGTGCTGTCCAGTGACTACAAACTAGAGTCAGCTAGTTATCAACACTATAATAGCACTATAATATTCTGGGCCAAAAGGTTAAGGGAAACATAGCCCTTGGGATCAGTTCTCAACCAGAGACTCAGATAAACTGCTTCTCAGCTTAGCTGTTGGCTAAAGGTAAAGGTAAAGGGACTCCTGACCATTAGGTCCAGTCGTAGCTGACTCTGGGGTTGCGACACTCATCTCCCTTTATTGGCCGAGGGAGCCGGCGTACAGCTTCCAGGTCATGTGGCCAGCAGGACTAAGCCGCTTCTGGCGAACCAGAGCATTGAACGGAAACACCGTTTACCTTCCCACTGGAGCGGTACCTATTTATCTACTTTCACTTTGATGTGCTTTTGAACTGCTAGGTTGGCAGGAGCAGGGACAGAGCAATGGGAGCTCACGCCGTTGCGGGGATTCGAACCGCCGACCTTTTGATCGGCAAGTCCTAGGCTCTGTGGTTTAACCCACAGCACCACCCGTGTCCCAGCTGTTAGCTATCATCTAACAAATGAAGGACAACCGCAGAACATCAAGTAGCACTGGGTAAGAAGAAGGCACAAGTCATTGCCCAGATTGGCTCTGAATCTAAAGTCATCAGCAGACTGGTGTTGAGTCACACCAACTAGTGATTGAGTGAGGGATTGCAAGAGGTGACATGGCTAAACAATATTACATCCTTTTCATCTTCCTCATCCCTCCATGCTAAGTAGAACATGGTAACAAGGTGGGAAACAACCAGCTTTGAAAGTCTACACATCGAATGAAAATTGAACACCAGTAAATTTTGGTTCAGCCTTATAGTCAACACAATATAGCAATGATGAGCTAATAATAATAAATAAGGTTATAATTTAAATGTAATTCAGTAGCTGCGGTTCATGTATAAGCAGTTTATAGTCATCTATAAAATTAAAGAATGGTGCCTATGATAATTTCAAGCTGTTTATGTACTATCATAATGAAAAAAATGGCAATTCTCTGAGAAAACACAGTACAAATAGTAACACTAAGTTGCCATACTGTAGATGTTTGCATTAAGTAATCATAATCATCTCTTTCATCTGCTAGGACATCTTCAGTGAGCCTTGCAGAGTGGCTTGAGCTGTAGTCTGGCTTCGTCCTTCTCAGCATAAATCTGTAATATATCAAAATATTTGAGAGAGAATAAATAACCATTTTATAATTTCTGGATACAATGGTTGGATAAACATAATACTAAGCTCTCCATTTGATAAAATCTGTTTATGAATTTATCAAACCTAGAATATGAAATATTTTTTTAAAAGGCACACGAACAATGCTTAACCAAACTCCCCATTATTCAGTTTAATAATACTTCCTTCATAAATCTGCAGGATAACATACCCGTTTGAGTAATTTAAGCATACATTATCCTAGAGATTTGTGAAGAACATATTATTAAAATGAATAATGGCGTGGTGGGGGGGGGGGAGGTTGGCTGAGAACAGTTTGCTCAACTTAAAAAAAAGTGTTGCATATATTCCAGTTTTGGAAAGAAGTCTTTAATTGGATTGAAGTCTAATAATCAAGCCATGCCCTGAGTCACAGAAAGCTCTTGCTTCTCTGCCCCACCCACTCCAAGCTACCATCCCATCCAACTGTCTACACCCATTACCTGGCACATATTAAAATTGGTGAAGCCTTATGATGGGAACCCATGGCACTTATGCAGAAGCACTGCTGTTGCCCTCCCAGATCAGTTATGGGTGGAGGTTAAGGATGTTGAGGAACAACCGGGTGGGGGACAAGTAGGGAGCAACTGGGAGGGAAGGAGTGGGGGGGGGACTGAGATGGAGAAGACAGTGAAGTGACCAGGGGCAGAATGGTGGGGAGGAGACAGAGAGACTAAGGTGCATTTGTGTGAATCGCTTGGGGTGCTGGGAGAGGGGTCACATGTGTAAAAAAAAGAGAAAAGAAATAGTTTAGTGACTGGGAGTGATCCTGAGAGAGAAGGGAGGAGGGAGTGTTGTATTTCAGAATGGGTAATCCTGAAATAGAGGGGGGATGGGGTGGGGTGATCCTAAGAGAGAAAGGGGGGTTGGGGAGGGTGATCCTGACAAAGAAAGGGATGCTGGATTTGAGAAACCACCCAGAAACAATATTTGAAGTCTACACTGAATTATCTGGCAGCAACAGGCACTAATTCTATGATGCAGAGGCAATTCCCAGAGAACAACAGGAAGCAGGAAATTTGCATGCCCTTGAAAGTAAACAGTGTGGTTAAAATACCACAGAGATCAAACCACTTGACCTTTGCTTGAGGCGTGAAGGTTTCTCTTGTGTGTAGTCTTTATGGTTATTGAACTCTGATTTTACAGCTTCTTTTTCTATACGATCAGGTACAAGGTGACCATGAGCAGTCTTCATAAGAACTTCAAAGTCAGAATCTGCATCATAATCATCCAAGTCATTCTTTGGTCCAAGGCGGCCGGAACTGGGCACTCTTCCTCCAGGCATTTTAGAGAATACTTCTGCACATTCAATAGGCATGCTGAGCCGATAGAACATGATTTCTGTTTTACTATTCTGAGACCCAAAGGACTTCTGTGTGACCTTCAAGCATGGGGAGCTGTCCGCAGTACCATCTATTCTTGTAACCTACCAAATGCAAAAACTAAAATGTAAAATTAATGAAAAATGTAAAATTGAATGCACATTTACTTGCATTCAAAGGTTTTTAATAGCAAGTAAATATTAAAATATTAATATGAACATCACTGATGCATTTATAACAAGTTAGCAAGGTAAGATTACTATTAGTACAAGCTGCCCATTAGAGCATCAACAGCACAATTAAAAATTTAACCCTCCAACAGTTGCAAAAAGCACTTTAGTAATCTAATATTTAGGTAAAAAATACAGCAGTCAAGTCTTGGTTTTAAAAATGACAACTGACTTCCTTTCAGCCCAGCTGCCTTACACCAGACATCATATACTACATCATATATGTGTAGGGCAGGTGGGTGTGGCTTGGCTGAAACTGCCTCTTGGGCCAAATGGACAATCCTGTGGGTTTAATTAGGCCCATAGACCAGAGGTCCCCCACTGCTGCTTTGTCTTAACCCCACAATGCTTTAGGCGACAGATCCCACATGGATATATAGGCTACGTAAACTTTTCCCAACTTCATAATCTAGATCCGTCTTTTTCAACCTTAGGTCCCCAAGTGTTGTTGGACTACAAATCTCATTATCCCTAGTTAGCAGGACTAGTGGTCAGGGATGAGGAGAGTTGTAGTCCAACAACATCTGAAAGAAAATAAAACAAAGCACATCCAAGTACTGAGTGATATCTACATGGCATGGGGGGAAATCTAATTTAATACCACAATTGTTGCTTTATGTACTGGAGAGGGGGTTTCTGAACTACCCCTTTCAACCTGGAAGGATGGCACAATGGGGGCTTGCCACTGAAGCAGCCTTTCTCAACCTGTGGGTCCCCAGATGTTGTTGAACTACAACTCCCATCACCCCTAGCTAGCAAGGCCAGAGCTCAGGGATGATAGGAGTTGTAGTCCAACAACATCTGGGGACCCACAGGTTGAGAACCGCTGCACTGAAGGCTTGCAACCCTGCATTAGACATCAACAGTTTGCAGTAAAATAAACTTGGGGATTGCACCTATGCAAAGATGCCTTCTGCACTCACTGAGAAGAAAACTTAGCATACTGAATTCCACCAAGAAACATTGCAACCATATGCAGGTGTATTCAGAAACAGGGATGTAGGAGAATTCTGCTCTGAGGAGACACTTTCCACCTGCTCATTCAGTGTTCAGGAATGGAATTCACTGAAGTGAATGCAATGTGCATTTATTCGTAGAATTTTTTTAATGAAAAAATCTGCAAGCTTTACATAATTAATTACTTTGTTATGGTTCTGCAGAGGAATGGAATAAGCACAGGCTAGGATGAATAAATGCCAAAATGGACATTTCTAACTTCGTTCAGCCCTACACAAAAGTAAGTCCCCACTGAGCTAACACCCTGATTAGTGAGTGCAAGATGAAATTCCATATAAACTCTCTGCCCACTCCCACAAAATGAACTGAAGATATCTCAAACCTCAATATGTTCATGATTTGGTGGTACTGGGAGAAACTGAGGTAGTCTCTTGCTCAGCCATATGGTGATGTCCCTGTTTGTATTCACCGCAAATGGTTCGTAGCCTTCTTGCAAACCACAAATAGTGAAATATTTCAAGGTGCTCACTTCTTTGCCAAAGTTCATTCTGCCCACTTGTGATAATCCCAGGCTACATGCAGGTATAAAGCCTGCCAAAACAAAACAAAAACAGATGCAATCCATGAATCATAAATATTCAAAACATTATTTTATTTATTTACCCCTCCCCCAAGCCAAAATAACAAGTCTCTGAAATATATAATTTTATCTGGATAGGAAAATGCATGCAAAAATATATAAATTCAGTACTCATGTAGAACTCCCTATATTGAAAAGGCAAAATAGCCATATATAATATCATTCCTAGAAACAGACTTCTCAGCAAAGTAAATCAATGGTGTCAAATGTTCATTGCCACATCTGAATAGAGTCCTGGCTCCGCTAAATGCTGTAAAAATACTGCTCCTCAGTTGTATTCTTATAATTTAATGTAAATTGCCTTGGGAATCAAGTGGAGTATAAAATAAAACTTCTTCCCACATCCATATATCTTGGACGTCTTCTTTTAAGACTTTCAAATTCCCTTTTGATGTTAGATTTAGGATAATAATAAATGTAGCTAGGAACAAACCCCCAGCTGTACTTGTCTAAATTGTTTCCATTGGGATAAAACATTGTCAGTAGGGTGGGGGAGCAATTTTAACTTACCATATATCCCTTCTTAAGAGAGGAAATCACCTCCTCCAGGTGGAAGGCAGAGCCCACTTCTGACTTCACCTGGGTGGGGAGCTTCCCATCTCTTCCAAAATGAACCTAGTGGGCAGAAACCCTCAACTCACAGAACAACTGAACAAAAGAGGAAGTTGCTGAAATGAACATGAACATGTTCAAGCTTAGAACAAGAAATTTAAGATGTGGAGAGGAAAATTCCTCTTAGACCCTGAACTACTGCAACTGCATGTGGCTATGAATATAGTTAGGGCCAAAATAAGCAAATAGACTGCTGTCTGGTCTATCTCAAGAAAAGTAATTTATGCAACCCAACTCAGCCAGCAGCCTGGCAAATCTCCAACACAGGCTGTCCCCTTTAAAGGTCAAAGAGGAAACAGCAGCTCTAGTAGAATGCAAAGGTCCCTCCTGTGAGGGGGAGCTTAGTCATTCCATAGCATAATTGCAAAGTCATGCAAATAGGTGTGTTCAGTCAAGGTCCATGAACAAGATAGTCCCAGACCTCGTTCTACCCCATTCATTGATGTAAAATACAGCAGCGACATTGTTCATGGCCATGTGGATGACCTTGCCAAACTCTGCTGGGAAACATTTAATATTTATTTACTTACAGGGGTGTTTTTTGTGGCGCTGCTCAGGTGCATATTTTCATTAAGATACATAATTAGGTCATGTGGATGACATGTTAAAAGACTTTTTCCTATAACAGTAAGGAAAGACTTGCCACCAAAGCCAGTTAGCAGCATAAAATAGTTTAAGAACTTACTATCACCAGCAAGTTGTGTGCCGCTTATTGCTGGAACAATTCTTTTCTCAAAATGTGCCTTATGTATTACGAAAATAAATAAAAACTTTATTAAGAGAAAAAAAGAACTTACCATCACCAACCTCAAAGTCCTTGAATGCTAGCTCGGAACCCGAGTCATCAAGAAGGATTTCTCCATTCAGAGTGAACATCATGGTGCGCTCATTCAAGTCAACCATACAGCCTACAATATCCCCTGTCAGCCAAGAACGGCCAAAATGCTCATTTCCCTGGTGCCACCGTTGAGCCTGGGTAATAAAGGATTTCATTATTTGAATGAAAGGCAATTAAGAGGACTGTGCCTCCAGTGTATGACTAATAAGCATCGCCAAAGATAAATTAACATGGTACCACAATTAATACTGTCATATAGCATTCTGCAAGTAGTTGCAAGCAACTGTTGGACTGCAAATCGTACAATTAGTATTGTGAAAGGTTAACAGTATTAGTGTTAAAAGCATCAAAAGATTTGTAGGGCATATTGTCATTTCAACACAAACAACAGAAGCAGAATCCAAAGAATATCTATTTCATTTGAATAATTATAAGTTCATTGTAAGCCAACTGATTTGCTTTGCTTTTTTGCAAATTATCATTTATTAGTGTGATAGTATTCTGGATGTTGGCTGGCTGGAACTCTGCACCAGAGAATTCATGTTAGTAGTTGAGGATGCACTGCAACATTTTGTTCCGTGACCTATGATTGAGATAGGAGCAGCTGAAGCATGGGAAGTGAGTCAGTTGGGGAGGGGGGAGAGAACAACAGTGAGCAGAAGGAGAGAGACCATTGACCTGCTCAACCCTGATAGCTTAAATATCAGAGGGGAGTAGAGTTGCAGAATACATGCCCTAATGGTAGTTCCCTTCCACCTTGCAGGGACTATAGAGGAATATTTCAGAAGAGGAGGGACGGTAAAGAATTCCCTCTTCTTTGCTCTCCAGAGTTGATCCTCACCCACCCAGTACACAGATAGAAAATGCTTAGGTATACAGTACAGAACAGCCTTGATTGGGGAGAGGGGGAAAATGTGCTTTAGAAATAACTCCCATTAAGATTAGCACTCATATATGCTGTATACACATATCACTGTCCCAGGGTG